>NW_026542601.1:691894-914394 GCF_028750875.1 Macrosteles quadrilineatus | reverse complement strand
TCCTTCTATTTAATCTAACTAATTTTCAAAACAGGAAATAATGTGATGAAAAAATCAAGTGTTGAATGTACGGTAGGTATCATATTAAGCTGAAATTGAAGAACTACACCTTTTAACAAAAAAAAAAGGGATTATTACTTACTTGAAGAATTATTTATAAACTATTAAAACTTTGTAGCTTAATGTACAATCTATGTTCGTTAATACGGTAAACTGTTAAAATGAGTAAACCTATATTTATATGACTACATTGATTAATGGTACAGTAATCTGATATCTTACTTGAAATAATGTTAAAATATTGATGCTATTGTAGGTATAAAAAAAGGCTTTCCACAAGGGTTGGCATATTAATGTAAAATCTGGTGTGGTGAGCAGATGACAGGCTTAGGTAACTCAGGCCATTCATCACCTGTGAGTGAAAGCCCTTTAGCCACATATACAATAGCTCTTGAAGTAACCTCGTTGACATGAGGCCGTGAAATATCACCCCACGTCAGCTTGGCACCACGACGGATTGGCACCACCCCTTTCTCCAGGTTCCAATCTGTCGTGTACTGTTACGACTGATTGGCACCTCTGCGGCCGCCGTCAGCTTGGCACCGCGACAGATTGGCACCACCCCTTTCTTGAATGAGGTTTGAAAATACAACAACGCAGTTTTCTGCGTGCAATATTGAGTGGAGCTGGAATATTAATCCAATCCTTCCCAATGAGTAGTTAAATCTCATTCACGAGGAACAGGTGTAGTATTGACTTTTAGATCAATACTACACCTGTTCCTCGTGAATGAGATTTAACTACTTGCAGTATTCAAGTAGAGACGGTAAATGTACAAAAAAATAAATGTAAATAAATAAAGGTAAATGTATGAGATGGTAAGTGGTAACCATTTACCATCTTTTTTGTGTATTTACCGTCTTGTAACAGTATAATCGTAAATATATGTTTTTAATGTTATAAGACGTTTCTTTTATTTACTTTCCATCTAACTAACGTACATTATAAATTAAACGTTTTATTTTCATTTTAACTAAATCATAATATACAAAAATAAAATAAAACGTTAAAATGTAGTTCTTTAACTTAAAGTCAATCACTTCAACAGTCATTCTGTAGATTCTTGTGTAAACCATATTAATAATACTGCAAAGGGCAAACGTATCAAACTGTTACGACTTCCCGAAAAAATAATCAAATTTTAAGTTCATTCTAAAAATATTTTAAGTTTTGGAACGGTCAGAGTGAGGCAGAGAATCTGTCAACTATCACTAATCGTCTTGTTTTACGGGTCCGACTCCTATTGTTGGGGCGTACGTACATCCACGGAAACAAGAGACACTGACTCATAATAAATGTGTTCAGTATAAATATGTATCTTGTACAACTTTTGATGATTTACAAAAACAAATATCATTACGTTCTTAGTCATGATTTTTTGACATTTTACATTAAATTTCTAGCAAATCGGTTTACGTCTGCCTTGACAAGTAAATACTACAGGTAATGTGTAAATTAAACATATTTTAATAACTAACAAACATACATGTTATTACGTTTTCTACAATGAGATTCTGTGAATTTTGATATAAAATTACAAACAAATCTGTTTACTTTTGCAAGTAACAACTACTGATTGATGTTAACAAATCCGGACAGTTATTATTTCTTGTGAAATTATTATTATAGGTTAAAAATAAGAACAAATAATGTTGCTTTTTAAACAATTTGTTTTGTTTGGTTGGAATACTAGAATACTGGAGTGCGGCAAAAGGAAGTAAATGCAGCAATTAGCAACTGTCTGTACTATAATCATAATTTGTTAATTGTACAAACAATTGTACTGATTTTATTTAACTAATCCTGATTAAAAAAACGTATTTAACATTCTTTTATGGTTAACTAGCAGTCATACCCGTTCTCCGCAACGGGAAGAGAACGCTAAAGAGAATAATTATGTTCCATAGATTTGTCGTATGTAGATACACTTTTAGAGGTCCGAAAAGTATTAACTGGATACTCCGTTTCCCAAACATTATTTTAGGGGAAATACACTATACAAACACAATAGTTTTTTTTTTTTTTTTAACAAATAGGAAAAAATGAAGTCAAGAAGTTAAAGAACGATGCACTTAAAAAATAAAACGCCTTATTCCCACAATATCAAAATTGATTTCTTAAATTAATAACCTAAACATACCTCAGGAAAAAATCCTACTTTGACAGTTCTCATTTTGTATCACAGTTTTTTGTTGCTGCTTGGTTAAAATTAGCTGTTGTCATCAATTTAAACAATTAATAGTACTGCACCCTGTTGGTAAACCTTATATCTTTTTAATGTTATTTAATATCATAGAACCAACTTGTGTAGTTGAAACAGGTGGCAATAGTTATTTGTGCAACTAGTGAGAAAAGTGAGCAATTGACTCACTTGAGAGAAATCCTTACTAAAAAAAAAAAAAAAAACGGCTAAAATGGTTCCTCGAGTGAGGCAATTGCACTTTGCACTCGAGTTGCATATTATATTTTTCCTACAGTTACCATAAAACAAATAAATTGGCAAACAAACGTAACATATTTTTACACAGAAGTGATCTTTTAATATGACATTTAATGTGAAGTGACAAATACAACAGTATGCTACAACAGCTGACCAGCTGATTTACAGCCAGTGCTGCCAACGTATTTTGCGCACATACGACCTTGTCTGCATGTTGCGCTCACTATTTCGTCCCTTCACGTTGCAAATCTGGAGTGAGACAAAGTAATTAGAGTGAGACAATGTTAACATTGTCTCACTGATGAGTGAATTGGCCACTTTGCTTTCTCAAATCAGTGAGAGAACATGAACATTGTTAGGTGACTGTAGGAAAAACTATTTTATTCCTGATTAACTATAGAAACTAGTGTACCTGTTGCTAGAATTCGAGCAATTGCGAAGCATTACAGTCGACTCACAAAGATTATGGAAATACTCACGATCTACACAACAGTTAGATACAATCAAAATCTTTTGTAAATGTCTTATCTTTTCTCAAAAAGCTGATCTTGTTTTTTTAGTGTTTTCTACAAATTTTTCCCTCTCATAGCCGCATTAGGTTGTCTATGATAACGATTATAAATGAAAAAAAACATTATTTCTATTTCTTCTGCGTGGTTGTGTTCTATGACTTTTTCTATGTTTCCATTGTTTGCAAATCGGTTATTTCAATGATTGCTCAAGAAATGTAGAGCAGTGTTAATTCAGTTTTATTTTTAGCCTATATCAAATTGTCCAGGATTTCTCGCTTTTTTCCATTGTAATAATTTCACCAACCCAAGTTTCGTCGACAGATGCAATACGCCAAAGAATACCACCAAGAAGTGGCAGACGATTTACAATCTCCAATTGGTATTTACAATCTCCAAGAAGTGGTAAAAAAAGCAGAAACCAAGCCATACAATAGATATAAGTTAACCCCTTAAGAAATAATTTTAAGAGTTACTGTGATATTAGGATTTTCCACTGATTTGGTAATAGAACATTATATTGCAAAACATGACACGATGCAGAATAAAATCGATTTTAAAATCAGAAAAACCCATTGCAAATACTGTACTTCATTTTGAAAAATTCAATAAATCACAATTTAAATATTAACAGCTGTTTCATTAAAAAGTAGTGTAGAATTATGCATATGGTAAACAAATTTGAAGAGGCAACTTTAAAGGCTTCTGGGGCAGAGCCCCAAGGGAATTTACCTCGTTCCTCTTTTGATGGCTCATCTATAGACCAAGACCTTTCTTTAGAGACCCCTACCAAGTTTCTACGCCCAGCCGTTCTCTCAAATTAGCTGGGACAAAAACCCAGTTTTTCCTCCATAAGAATAACATGGGATGGGAATTCAAAGGCCACTGGGGCAGAGCCCCAAAGGAATTTACCACGTTTCTCTTTTGATGGCTCATCTACAGACCAAGACCTTTCTTTAGTCACCTCTACCGAGTTTATACGCCCAGCCGTTCTCTCAATTTAGCTATGACAAAGAAAAACAGTTTCAAATCTAATATATAAAATTCTCGTGTCACAGTGTTTGTCTGCAAACTCCTCCGGAACGACTTCACCGATCGTTATGAAATTTGGTGTGTAAATTCTGTAGGTATGCGAATCGGACGTAAACTATTTCCCGTTTCGAAATTCTTAAAAGGGCTCCGCCCTAGTGGCTCTGGAGTTTCCCATGTTAACCTTATGAGAAATGGAATTAATGAATCTTAACAGCTGTTTCAATTAAACAAGTTGGTTCTGTTCTATGATGTTCAATAGCATTAAAGTTACAAGGATTACCAACAGGGTGCAGCACTATTATTTCTTTTACATTTATGACAACAGCTAATTTGCAACCAAAAGGTGAGTGAGCGTAGCGAACGAACTTTAACCTGGAGGCGAGTGAGCGTAGCGAACGAGCTAACCTGAAGGCAAGTGAGCGCAGCGAACGAGCTCCAACCTAAAGGTGAGTGAGCGTAGCGAACGAGCTCCAACCCAAAGGTGAGTGAGCGTAGCGAACGAACTTCAACCAGGACGTGATTGAGCGATGCGAACGAGATCATCTTGAAAATTAAACGTAACGGTACTTTCTTTCCATCGGTCTGTCTTAGGGGAAACCTATAACTTAGGCGATACGAAGTTCGCCGGGTCAGCTAGTTAATATATAGATATTTCCTGCTCGTAAATATTCAAACAAACCCCTTTTCGTAGGGAAGAAATCACAACTACTTCTTGAGTGCAAAAACCGCCAAACATCTGCAAGAAACTCGCCGAATGTGTAATGGCCCTTTTAGACTGATTTTTTCATTACGCTTTTGCTACCAGATAGCATGTTTATAGAATGATTTAACTTATTAAGCATTGTACTTTGAATCAGATGTGGCATTAGTGAATAAGGATTCTTTCATTTCGTACTTCGTGGAATATACAAAATATCACAGTCAGGGCCCACAGTAAAATATGTAACAATTGCTACTAAAGATTTTTGCGTAAGACGAACGTACTATTTGTGGTAATCAACAGCTTGAGCGAACAACTGTTAGTAAGAATAATGTTGCTACCTGGTTGCTACTTACTACTGCACTAAAAGAAAGAATCTTCACTTTTCACGTTAATTTTCGCGGTTTTAATAGCTTAATTGTTATTATACTTTTCCGATGAGCTCGGTTATCTACGGAGGCTTGATCAATTGGGGCTCAGATTATCGTGAGTCTGCATATGCTGTATTGGAGAAACCTAACCTCATGCTCAAATTTAATGTTAGAAAAGTCATTATAACACGTACCATACCATATTAACTCAGTGTGTTACTTACAACAAAAAATGATTTCCATATTAAAGTTAATTAAAATCATTGAACCCCCTTTATTGACAGTACAGTGTACAGTACACTTAATACGAGTCCCGTATATAAATTCACTACTGATATAATGTGTGTGCGGCACATTTAATCTAAATCTGGCCTGATGGTTTACCGTAGCTATTATTTCCCTCTTGGTTCAATAACCTGGCTTTAAAGTCGGGGCGTCCTCCCCCCATAACAGGTAGACGGGCAATCCTAATCCCTTGTTGACAAACAACAGTGTCTTTGTTACGGGCGACCACCAGGGACTGCTGGCATCCTCACGCGGCCGTAGAACGATTGGCACACATTTTTAGCCGATTTGGAATAGCACGACTGGCACAATCATTAGAGGGGATTAAGAAGGGTCAACCTGTAAGGTTCGGAATGGCACGATTGGCACAACAGGCCGGTAAGGAAGTCGAAGCCAGGTATCCAGAATGCGGGAAAATGGAAATTGTTTTGTACCCACAAATTCACTCCTTTGGTGCTTATTGGGGTAAGCAAGGTGTAAGTTTGCGCGACAAATCTGTAGCTACGGTCACTACGCTAGTTGTATCCCATCGATCTCTATTATTACTAATAAAACTACACTATCCTAACTTAACCTAACCTAATCCAGCTTAACATAACCTAACTTAATCTTTAAAAAAACGCGATATTACCGGCAAATGACTGTCGTAACAAGTTGACGGGGAATTTCTAACTTCCCGTTTTCCCTCGTTCGATGGTGTCTACCTGGTCGAGCGGTTGTGCCAATCGTGCCTTTTCCAAGCAGGCGAGTTGACCCTACTTATTCCGCTCAAATGATTGTGCCAATACTGCCATGGGCAGAAGATCCAAAAATGTGTGCCAATCGTCCTGTTCCCCCTCACGCTATTCAAATTACGGGGATTTCTATATTTGAGTCTGCAAGTTATGTGGCATTTCCAACTGTCAATTTGGTCTTCAACATAAACGTTGACATTGACTAACGAGCGGACGTACAGAGAATTTGAGGAAGCCGGAAAACTCCACGCTGGGAGGGTTTCGAATATTTTTTCAAGCACCTTTTATAAGATGATCCTTTTTTGAAATAGGACAAGGCCATAAATAAAAACTAGCGTCAGTGCTGTGACCCTTGAGGCATTTAGGGGTCGTTTTTTTATTAATGACAGTTCAGTTAACTACACCACACCATCTGTTTCTCAATCCTAATATTTGTAAAGTAGGCCTACTGTTAGGACCAAGCCTTGCTCAGTAGTATTTTGATTTCGACTAGTTTTTGTTATTACTGTTGATCAAGATTCCTTAAATAAAGCGTAGGCCTACTAGGAAAACACATGCGAATTGTTAATGTTAACACGAAAAACAATTAATATAAAACGTATTTTATTGTTATGTTTACAGAAACATTGAGCGAACTGTACATTACAAACTAGATGACCCGGCGAACTTTGTACCCGATAAAAGTTAAAAAAAAAACCAAATCAACCGGCCACCTTTATAAGCCTTTTAAAAACAATCACAGACAACATAAAACAGCTGAAAATGACTTTCAATAACATTACCTGTCAAATGTTTAATCAGCTGTTTCTAAAATATATTAAATTAATCTATGCATATGGTCAAAAACCATCATATTTTTCTTCATACGCATAACATACATATGTGGGGCTTAGCCCTAAATTTAAATACTGAACTGAAGATACATGTGTTAATCGGGTTAAAGACGAATCCAACAAATCATAAATCATTAAAAAGATCCAGCCGGTCTCGAGTTACAAACTGCTTAACTAACACGACATCATGGCATGTAGCCTATATCTAGATGCATACTAAGAAAGTGTTTAAAGTACAGTATTTTCTCTCAAAGTCCTGATATGAGGCAGAAAATCCATCATAGCTACCACTTTCAATTTCCATAGCTATATATATCTTAATCAACGTAAATTTCACGCCTAAATAACCCCATTTCAGAAGATTTGCATATTCAGTGTAACCATACCTCGAGTTATACATTACCTGATTTTAGAGTTTTGGTCCAAGAAGGAAGTACCGGTAATTATTTTATAGGGCAAGCCTACTTGCGTGCAACCGCATCTTGTTTACAAAAAGGTAAATTAAGTAATAAATTACAGCATCTCAAATATATCACAATTTATCACTCTACAATGCATAAAAAATATCATTTCATTGAAATAATATTAGTTAACTGAATGATAAATTGTCATATCTTTGACAAGCTGTAACTTCTGAATGAAAAAACCTTTTTTAACCAGGTTAACGCACACCCAACTTCCGAAAAATGACTGCAAGGTTTCATTCAATTGTGCCAAATACTTTAGTAGGTATCAGACGTTTTCCAAATTATAAACTTGAGTTTAATGGCATAATATTAAAAGCCTTGAGGAACTGTAACTTTGATTAGATGGACCATTTACGAAGCGGTTTGTGCTGTTAAAGTTAATGTTATTATCAATGTGTATGCATTAATTGACATTAATTGCATCAAGTATTGACACGTTTCTGTTTTCAAACATCAGACTAGTAAGTAAAACGAACAGGTGGGCTTATTGAGGGCAGCGGTGCCAATCTGTCGTATACTGCTACGACTGATTGGCACCTCTGCGGCCGCCGTCAGCTTGTCACCACGACAGATTGGCACCACTCATTTCTCGAGGTTCCAATCTGTCGTGTACTTTACGACTGATTGGCACCTCTGCGGCAGCCGTCAGCTTGGCACCACGACAGATTGGCACCACCCCTTTCTCCAGGTTCCAATCTGTCGTGTACTGTTACGACTGATTGGCACCTCTAGGAGCGGTGCCAATCTGTCGCGGTGCCAATCTGTCGCGGTGCCAATCTGACGCGGTGCCAATTAGACGCGTACCCGTTGTAATGAGCAAAATTCGTTTGAGTACCATACATTAAGGACGAATATGCAAGGTTCACTTTAATTGAATTACACCAATTACCTACCACGGAGTTTTACTGCCGCTGTCTAGATTGCAACACCGAGTCACTAAGTTTGTAATTTTATCCTATCAATTAGTTAATAAAATTGCTCCTAGGTTTGACGAAAAGTTTTTTAGAGTGTATCCCTTTAATTATTCGATTGGAAATAATATGCCGTTTGTCCTCATAGTTATGCATCTTTCATAATGTCTTCACTAATTAATGCTAATTATTGTACCACCGACAGAGTTTACTGCTATCAATCACTCAGTGTTGTCGTACATACCAAATTTGACCATACAAAATTGAATGGGAAACTATCGTAAAATTCCCAATCAAAACTCACAAACAATCGAAAAATCACATGTGTTCAAAGTAGCAAAAACTCCGATAGTTCGTTTTGACACTAGCATCTATGTTCTGAAGGAGCAACATTCTGGTTACAGTTTGTTCGTTAAGTTATTATGTCTGATTTTTCATACAAAGTTTTATGGTTTCATCAGATACACGCCTAAATGGTCTATTAGATGCCTAATGTTATCCCTGACAAATAATGTTAACCATCATACCCTATTATAGCTCTATTTTATCCAAAAGACATAATATTTTATTCATCACAAATAATAGTTTACCTACTACATACTGTATTTATTTATCACACATTAAATGTTATCCTTCACACATAAAATTCCGTTTTAAATGATAATTCATCCTGTCCAATAAGTCGAGATAACAGAAATGAGAATCAATCCCACGATTTAGCATCAGTTCAAATCGAAAATATCCCTTTGAATGGATAACATTGCCATACATCGCCAATCATTACACACTGAATAAAATATTTAATTTACACATACATCTACTTATTATGAATAATCCATGCGTACATATTTGACATAATTTGTTAATACAAAAAGGTTTTGTTTAATTGATCAAATATTAGATTTTTGCGTCAGTGTTTATAAAATAAAACTCAGTTTAACACAATTAAAAAGGTGTCTTTGTCGTAGGTAATTCTTTAAAACGGTTTTAAAAATGATAATAACCATTTATGTTACATAAAAATTCAAACAAAAGCCGTATGCAAATTTTTAAGTCAGTTTATGGGCTCATAAAGTAAGTATAAAGTAAGTAAGTCACTTAGTTAAAACTAAATTAAATCGAAGAAAATACCTGCATAATATGGCATAACAAGTAACCATTCCATATGAGTGTTAGTATGGTTTAAAAATATGTAGAGTATAATTTTGATTTAGTTTCCCCAAGTATCTTTAAAATGTACATTATTATAATTCCTCCAACCAAAATTGTCCAAAAAATGGAAGAGTTTCTCGTTTAACAAACCACGTTGTAAAAACGCCATTTGTTTAATGAGCCAGACCCACTAATTACAGGACTCCTTGTTAACCGTGGGTGTTTATTTTCAGCCGAATTCTTGTGGTCTCGTGGTAGTTTTTGTTGTTTAAAAATATTATTTGAATCGGTCTTTATGATTTTAATTTGTTAAAATAATTTAATTGACGTTTCCCTTGATAAATTTATGATTGGTGTCAGTTATTTTATGACACTATATGTCAAGGAAAAAAAAAATTAATGGTTATTTAAAGAAAACCCATAGAGGGAATATGCTAATACCGTAGGTCTCATGGTAAGACTTAGACCCGGAACTGATTTAATTTTTCTTTTTGATGTATACAGAGGCCGAAGATACTTTTATCATTGAGAAAACAATTTATAATATTTCAAACGAAAGATATAACGTAGATAGACAAAATACTAGGATTCATACCACGACCTTACAAAATATCTTTACGTGGTAAGACATCAAACTAGTTAGATTATAAAAGAGACACTTACGTAGGTTTGCCAGAAGGTACCAAAAGTAGTCGAGCTGAGCAAGTGGCTCAAGGTGTTATATACTTCGATGGGCTCAAGCGATGCTCTTATCTACATTTCTGATTGTGTTTTAAAGATATTGTTCCTGAACGGCTGAAGCGATTCGCAAGAAATTTAGCATAGACATAGTAACCAACTATGGGAAGGTATAAATCTAAAATGGTACAAATCGCACAACAGGACTTTTCCCTACTTCAATTTAAACTTTTAGAAACTTAACATGGACCTAATAGGTTGATTGGTCATCATGACAGTATTTGCAATGTAACATTAAAATGGTAAAAAAACCAGTAGAAAGGTATGTTTATAAAAAAACCATCTAAACTAGCAATTTAGAAATTCAGAACAAAGGGAAAGAATAATCAGATTACCGTTGAGCATAATTTACAACAAAATGAATAACCAATTAGGCTAATTTGACTTTAGAATCTATAAATATGCATTCCATTAAGACGGCTCGTGCTTTTGAAAGAATTCCGAGGTGACAAATAGTCATGATTGATAAATATGGACAGTGTTTAGCAATAAAAACAGTCAACTTGTCATAACGTGGAGAAACGGATATTTTAAATTTATAAGTTGCAGGGCTAGTGTTAACCTTATTCTTAGAGTGAAAATGAATTAGTGGAGTTGATTATGTAATCTGTACACTTTTATAACCAGCCCATTCCGCTTATTTTACTAAAGAAAATACTAAATAATGGTGTAAATACCTGCATTCATGTGATCAATTTGTTGCTAAAAACAACCGGTTTCGACTCACAAAGGAGTCATCGTCGGGCCAGTACAGATGTCTTCTTGCTTCATTTGAAGGTCGTCAATTCATGATAAATAATGACATTTAACATGCACAAGTACACGAACATAAAAACAAACATTTAGGGCTAAAAACGAAAGATAATACAATATGGTAACGGGACACGACGTTCAATATAATAAAGAAAATAGTCTGAAAATAAAATTAAGTTTTTTTATAATCCTGAATAATAAGCTTTTTCCAAAACATCCGGTGTGGTTTTAAAGTAGTAAATTTTATTCCAGAACTTAAAATTATCAGTGGAACTTATTAAAGGCGATTTACAAATTGTTCACTTGTGATATAGGCTACGTATGCTGACAGTGTTGTAACAACATCTCTGCTGCACCCGAATACTGATTTATATATTATATTTTGTATATGAATTGAGAACGAAAACAGTAAAAACAACTAGCCCATTCAGGTGGTCAAATAACTCATTGGTGGAAAATAGGTCTCATTGGGATCAGAAATTTATAACAGAGAAAATGCAACAGTAAAATCAATACGTTATTGTACATTTTCTTTTATAAGGATACGCTTCCCATTGCGGTTTGTCACAACAAAGTTTTTTGTCAATTTCATCAGTTCATTGCTTTATCTTTGTAAAGTGGAAACCCCTTTGAGGGCTTTGTTCTGGAATATTGGATTTTAGGGTCAAAGTATCTTAAAGCTACTTAATGTGTAGATTCAGTTTTGTATTAAAACACCAAATTATTTATGTTAAAACGAAGCACTTCTTAAAGTTCTTGTTGTTGTCTTGTGATTTGTCCAACGTAATGATAGTAAATGCGACCAAACTAGTGTATACCTTGGTTAAAAAGAAAGTTTCAAAAGGACTGGGTAGTGGAGTTGTTAGAATGCTTAACTCATACCTGTTCTTGACCATCAAGCTTTTGTAAGGTCTTGGCTATAGAAACAGTTGCTGTAGGTAAGTAATCATTGAATAAAACTCCATATCCACTGTCTTAAAGAAAATAAGTTTTACTCTGAAAGTTAAATAATTTCAGTTTGCGTTAGTAATACTTAATTCCATGAAATTATCAGACCAACCGTGAAGTTAGTTACAATGTTTTTATAGCATACAGAAATCAAGGAAATCTTGTCTACCTTCCCTTGGTGTATTCTGTGAGAAGCGATAAATTTTGCGCTTTTAATCGCTGTAAACTTCAGTTTAATACATGCTAAAGCTTTATAGCAGTAATAATAAATAATAATAATCTATCTATATATAAAATACGCTAAGCCGATTTTTGTGAACAGAACTCCTCCCTCATTTTTGGACCGATTTTAGCGAATTTCCCTATAGGGAAGTAGCTATTACCGTAGGTGGCACGGTAAGACCTAGACCCGGGACCTATTTACTTTTTCATTTTGATGTCCCCAGAGGCCAAAAACACCATTCGTTCAAATTTTTAGATATGTATATATATATATATATATATATATATATATATATATATATATATATAGACTTATATATATATATATACGTCCGTGAACGCGATAACTTGAGTAATTTTTGTCCGATTTTGATGAAATTTGGTTTAAAGGTGTAAAGCGGGATAAACTTGAATGAGTTCGCGAACCAGCACGATCGGACCATGGGAACGGGGCTTTACGGGGGGTTTTATGGGGTAAAAATTGGTTTTTCTCACTTTTGACCATCAAAACACAAAATTTCCCGATTTCTCTTTAGACCTTTTTAAAGAGCTTAAAAAAAAAAATAATTTAGTATATAAAAGTATTTTTGTTCAATTATTAGTAACGGAGAAAATTAAAAAAATTGTAAATTTAAAATTCCCATGTTATTCTTATGGAGAATATTGTCAAATGTTGTAGTTTGCTTGTTTATGGATATATTTTGATCAAACTTGGCAAATTTATTTATTTTGTACTAAGCTATCAATATTTTACTCAAACACACACTTTATTAGTTTCCTTGTAGCAGCAAACCTAGGTACTCGTTAAACCTAATGTTATTAAAATATATTTAACTGAAAATCAATTCAGACAAATGGAAATTCGCTTAGTCGGCAGGTTTGCTGCGGTGGGGGTATTGATGATTAAAGTGTCAAAAAAATTGCCCTGATCTGTAGTTTTGCAAAGTGTTTTTCGTTTTTTGATATTTTTATTAGTTTGGTCAGGATCTTCCATCAAAGTTGGGTTTTCTCCCATAAGATTAACATGGGGAATCTAAATATTTAATTGGAAACTTTGTCTCCACTAATTTGAGAGAACGGCTGGGCGTAGAAACTTTGTAGAGGTGTCCAAAGAAAGGTCTTGGTCTGTAGATGAGTTATCAAAATAAAAACGAAGTAAATTCGCTTAGGGCTCTGCCCCAGAAGCCTTTAAAGATCCCTCCACAGATGTGTTTACATTTTGGTCATGTAGGATAATACTTTTTAATAAAACAGCTGTTAATTTTAAAATTGTGTTTTAAACAACACACATTTATTGGGAGTTACTGAATTGTCCAAAAGAAGTATTTGCAATGTTATTTTCTGATTTTAAAATTGATTTTCCTCTGTATCATTTGTGTTGCAATATAAAAAGTTCCATTACGAAATCAGTGGAAAATCCTTTTATCACAATAACTCCTACAATTGTTTCTTATTGAACTATCTTATATATTTTACAGGTTGGTGTCTGCCATTTTCATACCTTTTCCCTATATTTTATCATATTATTCTAGACAGATCATTGAGCGGAGCGAGCGAAGCTCTTTGGGATCAACTTCAATGCAAACAATATAACACCATCACTCAATAACGGCTGAACACATTTCAGCCAAACTTAACAAGACTACTTAGACTAATAATGAGATGGTTTGTAAACAAACAAATTTCAATTAGATAATGCTAATGCAATTTAAAACGAACTTAAAATTTCAAATTTTTAACATTAGGCTTATGGGACTAAAGTAGCTATGACAGTTTTTTTGTTTACAAGAAAATTGTAAACAAGAGAATCATAAGGTATTTCTGAACTTTCTATACTTTTCTTTTAAACGTTTTTAAACCATTCCTATAATTTTAATAAACAAGAAAATGCCGTTAAAACATTTTTTTAAGGCGTGGAATTCACTGAAAATCGAGAAAATATACGGAACTACTTTCTCAATGCGCGGAGCATAAACAAGGAGCGGAGGGATACGGACCAGTGACTACTTTCTTGGGAACCTATTATTTGTGTTGCCAGCTGATTAGAAACAGCCAATCTTGGAAATCAGGATTTAATAATCGATATATCGAACCGCATCTAAATTGATATTTAATCCGATAATACATCACAGATTATATTATGTTGAATTACATCGACGGTGCAGTAAGTTATTACACTTATTAATAAAACGCAGATTGAACACTGATCTAATTTAGGCATGTGGGGAAGGTAGGTCGGGGTTTATGAGTATTCGTGACGTAATTAAGTGAGATTTCGTAATTAAGTAAATTTTTTGAAGTAAGGTTAGATTAGGGAGGTAAAGTGTAGGTTATAGGTAGGTGATCGAGTTGTTTATTTGTGTTGCACCATCTGCATTTTGTGAAACAGTAATTTGGTAACAATTCAGTCATTCCAAATGTTGATAACAGTAGCCTATCCCATATAAATACTGTTATTTGATTGCCAAGCCACGTTGTCATACACACGTCCAGTTACAACCGTAATAATAAGTAAATAATTAATTACCTGGGCTTATAGAAGTACACTTTTAACCACGGTATGGATAATTGTCTAGGTCTGTCCAGAAGTAGGCTACTAATTTCTAATTATATTATCTACATTGTATATTTAAGGCATGTCTTCCCTTCTTATTATTATTCTGTTTTCACTCAAATCAGCTACCGATTGCAAGGGTTGAAATGAAGACCAATGTTTATGTTGCACAGTTGAATTTAAATGTAAAATTTCCCCTCCTGATATACTTTAATACTCATTTTTTAAATAGTTACTGTTTTCTTATACTTAAATACTTTAACCGATTGTATGGGTGAAAAATGAAGACCAATGTTTTTGTTTTAGGCTACAGTTGAATTTGAATGTTAAATTTCCTTTCTCTTTTTTATACTTTAATGCCCTTTTTTGGATGTTAATATCGTATTCCAACTACTGTAATATTTTCCTGGTCAAAACTACCATAATGCACTTCTGGAAGAGGTGTCTGAATAACAAGATGTAGTAAAAACAAATTTGAATTATTATAATTTTAATCAATAAAACAAGCATTAATACATCAATTGACTATTTTACATTTAGCTACTTATACAAATATCAAATCACGTTTGTTCCGCTCAACTGGCTTTCACCTCTCTGAAAGCAACCCTAGTCATAGGTTCGTGAGATTATTGTCACATGCTTTCAATCATTTTAAAAATATTCGATTGTGTTATACCATACAAAATAATACAAGTGCAGAAGGGCACGGTGCCCATTTGAGCCGTGTCCATATTTTATTAAATTAATAGTAGTTTACAGCAACTGGATAAAACATTTTACAACATTTATGTAGAAATATATGTAGAAAGTCATTAAGCTGGAAAACTGCAATATACTGCTGACTTTTCACAGAGGTCACTTCGATGTATTCATTCAGCTTAGTGAAAACATAATATAGATATGTATACAAATAAGAACTTGAACTCTTAAAGAGCCTTTGAATGTTTTTAGACTAACGAAAAGGTTTGTGCATGTTTACTAGCGCTACTCAGCAATAAAAACCATTTAATTTATCTCTAAAATATATATTCTTAAAGTTCACTGAGCAACAGCCTAAAAAAATCGATGTAACTTATATGATAAAATTACAAAATGCTTAAACTCGCATTGTGACATTTATACTTCGGCTTATATTTCTCCAACAGAAAATTCATTTGCAGAAGAATTTTATTGTGCTCTTACCGTTTCTAATAACATTCAAACACAGAAACCTTGCCTAAAATAGAACCTATCTTGACAAATGATTTGCAGTGACCTATAATACCGACCGTGGCCCACTGGGTTGGTAAGATTATTGAAAATAACACGACATTTTGACTCTAAAAATGGCCTAATGAGTAAATACTATTTGAGCAGCTACTGTCATGACAGATAGGTCATATATTCCTTTTAAACTAGATCACATTAAGGGAAGCACATTCCTGTTCCAAAACATTAAAATTAGACTTAAGTTGAACTAGTCTACTTGCTTTATCAGCATTTTCTCTAAGGATAGTGTCTTTTTCGTGTAATAAACTCTCTTGAACATTAAAAGAATCATTTAGATCTGTGCGTCTTCTCTGAATTTCCAGCTCAATTCTCGTCTCCAGAGCCACCTTCTCAAGCTGAAGATCTCTGACGAGGGACTCCAGCTGTTTAAGTGAGCCCAGAGAGTCATCCAATGTCTTAACCAAACATGCAAAGTTCACCTCAATGTCATTAAAATTTACGTTTGAGAAGTTAACTGAAAGTCTATTCAACTCATTGCACAAACTCATAACCATAGTCTCAGATGAATCATCAAGGTGCTGTGTGTCCTGCATTATTTTATTAGTAACAGATTCAGCATTTTTGGCTCGAGTCAGAACCATTTTATTGAGATATATTAAAGAAGTCCTTCAAAACTCAAAAAGTTACAAATAAAAGCACTCCACGACCACATATATAATATAAACCTCAAGATGTAGAAATTATGCTGTAGCAGTAAGTTATGACAATTTATTAGTGCCGTCAATCTGTAAAACGCAATCTTGCATGACACATACGTATTGAGGTTGCGTGGGCCGTTTTGCAGGCGCAGATAAATTCACCGTGCAGCTCTTGAGTGAAAGGCAGCGTGGATCGAGGCCGGGAACTTGTCCCTCAGCTTGCAACCCTGCGGCGGCAGATGCGCGACTACCGCTGCGCAGACCTACTCAATCTGTAGCTGATATGTCTTATCAGACACTTTCAGCGTATCTACGTGCACAATATTATGCACGTTAAGTTTAAGTGTGAGCACCATAACACCAAAGTTCTTGCCGCGACTATTTTACCACACTTATTCGAACGCAACGACAACAATCTCAACAATACAACACCGGCCAGGACGGCCAACCAACCTGTAACAAGAACTAAATTAGTTTAAGGATATAACAAGTGAATATTTTAAAGCCTTTTCTCGTCCTGCACTGAATTTACAGAGATAAATTGTCCCTGTTACCCCTTACACTTTTTAAATGATTTTCTACTGTAAAAACACGATTTGAAAATTATTCATATATGATATGCGTGTAATAAAGATATTCAACTTATACGTTCAAAATAATAACTAAACAAATATCACTCGTATATGACGGTGCAGTACGTTTAAATTTATCACAGAAATTTAAACTGATTATGTTTGAATCAGTTAATTCATTAGAAGGAGATTAGTTTTTATTGCAGGTGTTTAAGTGGCTCCGTCAGTATTGCGATGCGTAGGAACCGTTACTGTAATATGGCTTTTTTACATTTCTGTTTTGCTTCGTAATCTTTTTAAATAATCTTAACATTTTAAACAGGATCCTCGATTTGCAGTTTGATTCAACGTAGGTATATTGAACGTGCTAAACACGTACGTCGTACGTAGGTATATTGGAAGTGAAACATGCTAAATGCTTAGGAAAATTAATTTATCTTTACTTTACTTTTATATTAAAAACTGGTTATTTATTTTAAAACAAATTATCAATTATCAATTATCAATTACCAATCATTGAGATGAGGACGCCACCTAGGTGCGTATTTTAACCCAAATATGAGTGAAGGATGAGTGTAGAATGGTGTGTGATGACCTGTGTAGCTTTGTTACTGACTAAGATCAGCGTTTTTATTAGTCAGGATAATAAAGACCAATGATCAGGAACAGCTGGGTCCAGTTTCGAACCATGAAAAAGCTACTGACTTTTCTCAGGATATAACCGGCGACCTTTTGATTATTAGGCGAGCACTATAACCACTCAGCTACCCAGCCAGTTAAATTAGCATTGTTTAAGCATTAAAGCATTAGCAAAAGCAAAGCAAAAGCATTATTAGACATTAGCATTGATAAAGATAATAGCCATGAATTTTATATAGAATTAGGAAATTGTAAAACTGACTTTACAGCATTTCAGTATACAAACAATCCCTAATATTTTATTTCCAACCATAGAGTAGTTTGCAAAGCACTCAACTTTCTTACTATTACTAAAAATAAACGTAGTAACACCTGATTCGTCGTAGTCATACAATAAAAAGAAATTACCGATCCATGAAATTCCAATATTCAATTTTAGGAGAAAGAGGATCTTGTATTTTGTTTCTTATCTCGAGTACTTCAATAAACCCATTCGCACAGCTTGTGAAAGTGAAGATGAAATAGTATACGAGCTTATAGTTGTAAAGCTTTCAACTCAGGTCGATAATTCAAAAACGAAAACCACTTAAATTATATTATTATCATTGATTATCATCACTAAAATTACAGGGGTAATTTTGTAGTTCTAGTTTGTGTTTCAATTATAACTGCCCCCTTTCAACGGAGGTAATCACACATATGAATTATTAGCCACTTATTATGTAAAATACTTTGGTATTTTATTTAGTAGCCTACTTTAATTTTGATTAAGTTTTCCTAAAAAATTTTTTTCAACAGTTTCATTAAATGACGTATTTATAAAACTGCGGCTTAAAAACATGAGAACCTCTTTTGATTTTAAGGGCGATTGTAAATTATAATACTCTGGTTAAAACTAATTTGTAAAACAACTTGTTTGGAGTGATTATTTTAAATACGTTTTTGTTACATTCATTTCAAACATTGAGTGGTAGAATATAATCTCAATCCATGTTAAATGAATTTATTAATAATCAACATTTTCTGTACCATAAAAAACTAAACCAGAAAATCAGGAAGAGTACTTCCATTGAGTTCCATTAGCGATAAGTACAATAACTCTATGCCTGAATGGTCTTGCTAATGATCAGTTCTCTAACGAAACATCCAATCAATGAACAAAGCCGCTTTGAAGAGATTGCTTCACGTTTGACTAAAATATACTCAGAGATAAAGTTGACTTAGGAATTACTGCATAGGAGTTTGGCAATTTATGCTTTGCTTTACCTACCAAACTATGTTGTAGAACTATGTTTATTTGTTTTCGGTGGAACACACATATGACGTACAGGCTGTAAAAAACCCCGTGTATCGATAAAATAGTACTTTTAACGATATTTTCTGAAAATGTTAATTTAACTAAATAATACCAGTTAATTTCGTCTTAGTTTTATCATTTTGTTTAATCATATACTGTATCTCAGGATGAATGAGGGATAGAGCTGTGTGACCATAAATTTGCCTGACTAAATACTTTCTTACTCCAATGGTCATTTGTACCTCAAGTGGTACTTGGCCTCACCAACACACTGCCTCCACGTCGTTCCGTCTCTTGCGGTATCTTCATTGACTTCCTTCCTGGCCAAATCTTTCTTTATCATCCGTCCAGCGTTTCCTCGGTCTCCCTCGTGGTCTCCTCCCCAGTGCATCACTTTTCCTTTAGGATTATTCATTTAGGATTATTATATGATTTTATTTTGAGTAATAAAATGTGAAACAAGTTCACAAATATGATACATGTAAGTGATTAATGAGGTTGTTCTTATCGTTCCTTTATTTTACACAATACATATTACGTTGACTACGAGCTTGGACACAATAGTGATGTAATCATTTTGATAATCATTCTCTGCTCCACTGAATGATTTGTTGTGCAACTGATGGTTCTCGTTCCTGTTATATTGGTCCATTGAACCGGATAAATTACCTTCACATAGAAACTTTTAAGATAACAGACGACAAATTATTTAAATTTTTGACGTGTTTGTAAACCACTTTTTGTACTCACCGATACCGGTAGTTTTACATTTATACAGTTTTATCTTCTTAAAAGCTTTTATGCTATATATTGTTTGTGTGTATAGTAAAGCATATTAGGATATTGGGGGAAATGAATTATTGGGGATTCCTATACTACTTTAGGTCCTAATAAACTTCATCAACATTTTTGCATTATTTAACATACCCACGAACATATTTAACCTGTATGTGCATACAGCTAAAAAAACATGCCTTATTCTGTTCCTCCATTGGTCCAATTTTTTCCCCATAAAAATGTTAAAATAAATATAATACTCACAATATTATGCACAACAAAACTGTATTGGTAAACTTTGTTTAAATACGATAATGTATGTATTCTTTGGTAATCTTTGTGATATTTGCGATGAATAAAAGTTTATTTCGTAAATAAAGGTACACATTTGTATCGCGGGATAAGGTTCAGTGAGCAGCAAATTCAACATTTAGCACCTGTTGTGTTTCCCTCTCAAAGGGCCCCTTACGCGCCATTAAACAACCCCCATCTGCTGCTTACCCGCCTTCTCTGTTAGACTAATGTTGCTAAAATATCCTTCTATGTAAACATCCCTACGATTCATATTCTCGTAAGTAATTGATCGTCTTGAGCAGATCATCTACAGAGATGAGTGGTTATTTAAACATCATATTTTATGAAAGTTTTCCCTTCATGTGTTGTTTATTCTGGTAAGTGTCTTGAGGTTAGAGTAACGGCTTTTAGCTGCCGCATAACAAGTGTTTGAGTGATTTGGACATAACTTTCTCAAAAGTGTTTTAATGCCATTGATAAAAAATCATTGACATGACTCGGCTACTAACAAATGGTTGAATCATTAAACACAGCAACAAGGTATAATTAGTCTCATTTGAAAAATAGTAGTTTTATCGCTATTATCGATCCGGCTTTCCTATATTATTAAGCGATCACTTAACTACACAGCAAACTGACCTAATTAGGCTAAAATAATTTATTTGCTTGAGTTGTGTTATCGTACAAAACCTGTTTACACTTCGAAATAAACCGATTTTGACAATTAAGGGTTGAAAGTGTATCTTCATGTGTACTATTGCATTTACAACACCTCGTTTATCAACCAAAACTTACGGATGACAATGTTTTACTAAATATTTTAACAGTGAAAGTAATTAATAGGTTATTTGTTTGGCATTAGTTGTATACAGGGTGTCCAGCTTCGACTGGAACAAACTTTATCAAATTATTCGGGAGATCAAAACAAGCAAAAATTTCGATACAAGTGTCCTATCTCAACTTGTTTAGCATCTGTCTGGCTGTATGTGCTTTTTACAAAAACATTCATAACTCCTTAACGGTTTGTTTTTTACTGCGCCATTGACTTTCAATGAGATAACAAGGCACGCCATTTAAAGAACTGCAAGAAATAGTATATATGTCAATAAATGTTTGACCTATGATAGCAGAACTCTCTAGATAATTTATTTCAAAAATATGTTTTTTCGATAATTGCTATAATTTATTATTATTTTATTATTACCAAAGTGTACAAAGTATATTAAACCCTTTTTGCGAAAGAAAAAAAATAGGCTTGTCTGTTACTTACATAATGCAGGTTCTGTTTGCCAATGATTTGACATTAAATGAAATTTTCAGATTGAACTTCTAAGGTCATATTTTATGACTGGAGGTAAAACGTTAGTTGTCATCAGCATAATTTAGTAGTTTGTGGTCGAACTTTGTCTAGTTTAAATTCTAATTTAGAGCGACGTCTCAAACTTCTGTATGTGACGTCAACTCTTATAGTCTAGGTAAATAATAAATCAAGTAGTTTTGACACTGTTAAATGCATTATTTTAATACTATCTATTTACGTGGAACTTTAAACAAAAATACCACAGCCACAGAAAATATGCAAACTAAGGGAATTTCCATTACCCTGATTAGTTATTCATTAAAATATATATTCCTTAAACATGTCAGAATAATTACATATTTAAATTACGTTGTATGTACTGAGTGCTTAAGGTTTGTTGCTAATGAAATGTTGTATAGTGCGTTCCGTAGCAACATGTACTAGCTTAGTATGAATTAACCAAAAATTGACCAAAATATATTAAAAATCAATCAACCATCAGCAGTTTACTTAATGACAAAAATTATAATGTTGAAACTTAAAAATTTACAGTTTTTTTTTTATAAGTTGCAACCATTTGGCGTACAGTATCACGTAATTACACATTATTTGTTTTACAAAATGATTTTAAAATAAGTTGCAAATTATATGTTATGTGGGTCGTAAATAGGAAATCCTAATTTTTACTTCTTAAAACCCCTTAAAACCCTTTTCCCATAGTCCAATAATGCTGGTTCTTAAACTCGTTCAAATAAACCTAGGTTCATATTTTTTATTTGATTTAATTAAAATTGGATGATATTTTGTCGAGTTACTATGTTAAGGGATATTTTAAGATTCTAAAACTTAGCATGGCAGATAACAAATTTTTATACTATATGTAACTGCTATTTGAAATGTACATGGAAAACATAAGGTTAAATTAAAGATTAAACTTTTTTGGATTGATGTGTATTTTGGATAAGGCTCTATCCATTATAGCTGTGCTGCAGTTTATCCTGATCAAATATCTTGATACAAAATAAATCTATGATGTAGGCCTTATGATAAAATAATTCAATCTATTGCCTGTAAAAGTGTCTAGGTGAGGAATAAACAACATTAGGAAAAACAAAGGTGTAAGTTAAATGATAAACCTAATATAGTTATTACTTAGGTTCATCGAATTTATATTGCAATATTATGCCTATTACGATTAGCCTACCATAAAAAAACGAAACAAAACCGAATCAATATTCGCATTTCAACCAATTAACACATATTTCCACAGAATTATTACAAGTTCAGTTTACTGGCATTGAAAATATCAAACAGTTGGAATTTTCAATTCTTTTTCAAAGCTACAATAAACCTTACCGAAAGCTTTCAGCTTTAAAGCAATTTATGATCTTGATTTCTTTTATAATCAAAATAAAATTAATACTTTAGGCTACTATATTTCTTAATCTCAGAGTTAGCTCTGTAGTGGTTTGCCAGTTTCTGTAATTATTAATCTCTTCATCATAGGCTTATTTTGAGGTATTCGTTATATTTTTTATACATCCGCCAAAGTATCGCTTGATTTGGTGGAGGTAAGCCTTTTGATATTTATTTTGTTTATAATTTTATGAGAATATTCATTGTTTTTTTTTTTCTGCTACAAACATTTCAAATATATCTGGAGAGTCCAGAGCTGATACAAGAGTTGATATTTCTTTCACCACCAATATATCGGGAGATTGATTTATCTCAGGGTGGCTGTAACATCTTAAAAGGGGAGTATGTATCTTTCATTCATCACTTTTCCTTTGTAGAAAAATCAACAGCAGTTAATACTGTGAATATACTGTCGCAGCAATAATGATATAATTAATTGGTAGATAAAAAAAATATTTTTAGTTATAATGAAATGAGAAGCTAGTAGGTTAGCTGGTTCTTAGTAACCAAAGTGTAAAGAAAAGTATGCTGATAAGAGATTTTTTTTAAATTAATTTAGGGGAATATGAAGCATGTCAATGGGACCAAAGCTTAAAATTTCACAATTTTAACGAAGACCGATTTCCAAAGTGTTTATTAGTAGAATAATTGTAAAATTGTAAAATTGTAGAAATATATGTTTATTATGAAGTATAAATCATCAAGCAAAATATAAATTAGGGTAAATTTAAGTTTTACGATGGAAAAAAAATATGTTGAAGTTGCGTGCAAAAAGCTTATTACAAAATCGAATGGAACCATAATAGCTATGTATAAGGTTGTGATTCTAAGGAAACAATGATGTTTGAAGTATCTATTGGATTGACCTAAAGTGAATTTAATTTTGACCGAAGTGATTGGACTGTTTGTGAAGTGCCAAGTTGAGCAATGTTGCTGGACCAAATATATCACATAAGAGCTAAAACATTATGTACAGGCTATTTCGTGATAGAGAAATTGTATTGTGTCTCCAAATAACTAATTATAACACCAATATGTGATATCCAATTTTCAGTCTACATTGTTTAAATACGTTGTGAAAAACATAGTGGAATCAGGTTATAAACCAGTTGACCTATTTCATTGTTTTTGCAAACAAACTCGGTAGCTATACAAACCGTAATATATTTTTGTGGCGTAGTATCCTAAGCAGTAAATAGGCCTATAGTGGAGTGATGGTATTTACAGTTCATCAGTTCCTAACATACAGTTCCCATTGCAGGTGTTCATGTTGGTCGAACAAACATATTGTTGGTTTGGTTGCTACGGTGTTGTTTGTAAACACACCCTCATTGCAAAGACGACATTTTGTTCTATTCTCCTGTATTTATATCATACCAAAGTGTTAAGCTTTATTCTCAAGGGCATATATAAAAACGCCTGCCCTAAGACTTACACAGAGAAGTAAGATTTATTTATTTATTTATTTATTTATTTATTTATTGCTCTTTACAATTTTTACATTGAGTAGCATTTTTACATTGTGTGATTCTAATATGTATAATTATATAGGGGTTATTTTATAAAATTACACTTTAAATTAAATTTAACTTTAAACAAATAAATCAATACATTTAAGAAATGGAGGAAAACTAAAAAACATTATACATTTATCAAGAAAACCTTAAAATATTTAACTCATAACCCCTGGGGAATATAATACTGTGGCCCTTAACTCCAACGGTGTGCAGTGAACTCATCCACCGAATAGAATGCCTGATTTTTTAAGTCACGCTTCAGTTTCGTTTTGAATAGAAGGGAACTTTCCAGACTTTTAAGCCTTTCAGGAAGACAGTTGAGGAGTCTGACACCTACTTGAGAAGGAAGTTTCTCAAATGCAGCTGTTCGGTGTTGGACAGTGCGAAAACTTTCCCTTGCTCTAGTCCCGTGGCTGTGCACAGCAGTGCCTTGGATAGGCACATGTTGAAACCGGCAGTATACAGCCGTTTCCAACATATACAGGGAAGGTAGGGTCAAAATTCCAAGCTCCCTGAAAGCTTGTCTACACGACTCTCTCCGCCTCAGATTTGCAATTAATCTGATGGCTCTTTTTTGAAGCCTAAAAATACCTAAAGATACTTTCTTACTTATCTGTGGTCCATATAACCGCTCAAGTATAGGCATATCATCCGATTACAGTGCATGGATAATAACAAATAAATAGTATATTTCATCACTAGGCTCTAAAGTGAAGCCTTTCTTTTCATTTCTTTCAGTAAATAATGGTTGAAAAGACACTTTTTTCCCGTGTGATGTACTATATTTTTCGTCATATTGCAACATCATTTAAACAAACTATGATACAAAACTAAAATAGATGTCCTGTAAAAATAACCTCTCAAAACTACTTCAAACTTGTTTTTAATTAATTTGCTTATGGAATCAATCAGCTGTTGAGTAATTAATTCAAGCGTTTCACCTATTACGATTGTGTAAGTGTACATTATACTATCGATATGTCGAACAATTTACATTAAGGCAACAATTAACAACAATCTGTTAAACAATCGTTACATACTTTAAATATATATATTCAATTTTGTTTACAATTGAATCTTACACCTAAATTGACAACAGCAGATTTTACACCCGAAGGCCAAAACACGATTTTTACTCCTTAGAAACTAAAAATGCAATTTAAAACCCGCAACGCATTCATTAAAAACGGTTTTTTCTTCAGTTTGACGAACAAATAATTAGTGCAGCTTCGTATGTGTAAGAAATAAAATATATTATTCATAATAGTGGAAGTTTTTTTTTTAAATATATTTAGGTCTGATCTTATTAAGATAAGATGGTTACTACTTTAATATCATAAATCCAAACATAAAAAACACTAGAGTGTTACCATACTTTTAAACACCAATCTTAAATGGTGCAAAGATTGTTGATTTTAACCTGTCAATTTTCTCTAGGGTAGGGCCTGGGCCTGAAAGCTTTGTCTAAGCTGTAGGATCAGCTGGTAGTTCCCACAAAGTTTAGGGAGCTACATAGGCCTACAAACAAAACCGTTCACCAATACCACATTCCAGACAAATTGAAATGTTTTGTTGTTGTTCGTCTTGCATCTGAAGATCTGAATATGAAATATGGCATGATTTTATAACACCCTTACCTTTTCAGTGATTGCGATAAGTTAACTGATGAAGTCGGTCATATAATGTTTCTTAATCGTTTACTTAAGTTTAATTTACTTTGTCTGTACCGTTGCACAACATTACATGTGACCATAACTTTCCTGGTAAGGCAATGATTTTTTTTATTTAACTATAATTTCACAACATATTTAAATTTCATTACATTAATTTTAAGTAAACGTATATTGACTCATCCAGCATATTTGATAATCCAAGTCATTTGTGTGCATTTAATCTGATTTGAAATAATAGTATCTTGAAATGCATAAACTGATATAGATCAATACAGTAGTTCACAATTATTGCGTTCCTTAGATAATGATTGTAAGTGATTAATTCAGTCTTGGCTACTTAAGTAAACTATGCAACATTGTACATTATCTCAAGGTGTTCATTAATCAGTTCATTGTTAAGGATTTCAAGCGAATCATTTATTAGCGGTTGTCTCGAGCAGAACCCCATGTTTCACAATTCATTTGGCCATATACTGGACAGTTGAGCTGAGATCTATTAGCATTAATATGGATACAACAGCTGTCCTTTTTAAATCCATCAAGTATATGCTAATTCGTTACAAGTCAATTGTCTGTTAAACAATTAAAATTTAGGTTAATTTTTTTCGAGACTCCACATTGAAATACGCCAAATATCTTCTTATGTAGTGTAACCTCTGCAGAACCATCTGTAAACTAGCTCTATTTAGAACACCTATACAAACTAATATTTAAGTCCCAAGGACTATTTAGCTACCCATGATTGTAAATTCAAGATATATAAAATATTATTATAAAGAGGCATAAAATACAACAAAAATAAGAGTCTTTTACATATATGAATTCAATGAAAATATGTATTGTGTAAGAACTTTTTTGATATAACTGTTAGGAAGGAGTAGAAACTAGTATGTAAAAATACTATAACTATATGTTACTTTTGAGTGACAGCAATGGAAAGTTCTGCCTAAAATTGCAGTTCTTGACAAAAAGTGCCTATAAACACACAATTGTATTTCTGAATATTTCATGAAATAAAAGATTGGCTTAGCAACAAATCTATGATGTTTATTGTAATTAATTCAATGGCTAATTTGCGGTCTAAAATTTGACCCAGCAGTCCTGTGGCAAAAGTCCTTTGGATAATGATTTATACTATATAAATAAACTGACATATATTCAAAAATGAGGGAACCTCCCCGTTAAACGTTGTTTGTGAGGGAACCTCCCCGTTAAACGTTGTTTGTGAGGAAACCTCCCCGTTAAACGTTGTTTGTGAGGGAACCTCCCCGTTAAACGTTGTTTGTGAGGGAACCTCCCCGTTAAACGTTGTTTGTGAGGGAACCTCCCCGTTAAACGTTGTTTGTGAGGGAACCTCCCCGTTAAACGTTGTTTGTGAGGGAACCTCCCCGTTAAACGTTGTTTGTGAGGGAACCTCCCCGTTAAACGTTGTTTGTGAGGGAACCTCCCCGTGAAACGTTGTTTGTGAGGGAACGTCCCCGTCAAACGTTATTTGTGAGGGAACGTCCCCGTCAAACGTTGTTTGTGAGGGAACCTCCCCGTCAAACGTTGTTTGTGAGGGAACCTCCCCGTTAAACGTTGTTTGTGAGGGAACCTCCCCGTTAAACGTTGTTTGTGAGGGAACCTCCCCGTTAAACGTTGTTTGTGAGGGAACCTCCCCGTTAAACGTTGTTTGTGAGGGAACCTCCCCGTTAAACGTTGTTTGTGAGGGAACCTCCCCGTTAAACGTTGTTTGTAAGGGAACCTCCCCGTGAAACGTTGTTTGTGAGGGAACGTCCCCGTCAAACGTTGTTTGTGAGGGAACCTCCCCGTTAAACGTTGTTTGTGAGGGAACGTCCCCGTTAAACGTTGTTTGTGAGGGAACCTCCCCGTTAAACGTTGTTTGTGAGGGAACCTCCCCGTTAAACGTTGTTTGTGAGGGAACCTCCCCGTTAAACGTTGTTTGTGAGGGAACCTCCCCGTTAAACGTTGTTTGTGAGGGAACCTCCCCGTTAAACGTTGTTTGTGAGGGAACCTCCCCGTTAAACGTTGTTTGTGACGGAACCTCCCCGTTAAACGTTGTTTGTGAGGGAACCTCCCCGTTAAACGTTGTTTGTTACCTTTGACGAACGATACGCACAGAACTATCTGATCTAATTTATCCTGGGCTTGACTTAGAAGTGCATCGTATGATGCCATAAATAATGTTAAGCTCAACAAGATTTTTTTATTTGCACGTAAATCATTTATTTTTAGTTTGAACTTCAATCTTTTTGAAGTTTCAAAGCTAATAGCAGAAAAAAATTAATATATAACTTAGTTTTTACTTGAAAATCAATACCCCAGAATAAAAACTAAACATTTTGGCATAAGCGTCACAAAAAATCGATTGGAATTGAACAATTTAATTTTTGATACAATATGAAGTACTTAAATGAAATACCTTTACAAACATACCTTGAATGCTTTTAATTATAATTGAGCGGAGCAAAGCGAAGCTCTTTGGGATCGGCTACAATGCCAACTTACTTACATTACCATACTTATATTATAAATGCGAACGTTTGTGTGTTTGTTTGTTTAAAGTTCAATCACGCATTAACTACTTGTCGGATTGGGCTAAAATTTGGCTCAGATTTCTGATTAACATATACGACTTTTATCTTAACAATACTTTTGGTCTACGCTCCATCGGCTCTGGAATTTTCTATGTTAAGCTTATGAGTAATATATTTAAAATGATATATTTAATATTTGATTTACTGATATCAATATATTGATTGATAGCCTATATTTAAAATTTAAAATGAATTAAAGAATTAAGTCAGCTGTTTCAACTAAGCCATTTGGTTCCACGATATTCAATAGCATTAAACAGTTATACGATTTACCAACAGGTTGAAGTACTATTAATTTACATTACGACAACAGCTAATTTGAAATTTATGGAAAGGTTTGAGAAGAAACAATATCAATATTTAATAACGCCTATACAATTTAAAAGTAACTAAACATTTTAAATTTTTACATTAGGGTAATGGATTTTTATAAATGGTTACAAGATAACTAAGTAAATATAAACAAAGAATCATAACCTATGTTTAAAATCAAGCAAAAAGAAGATCTAAACACAGTGCGAAGGAAATTTTGGATGATGACCACTGTTCAAATAATACAATGGAAGTATTACAGGACATTTGAAAACTAACACTGATCGAATAGGTACAGTATTTTACAGACTTTATTTATGTGATCTAAACTAGGATGTTACAAATAAAATTGGTTGTATATGAATTGGAACTAAAACTAATAGTTTATACTTCAACTTTAGGCCTACTGCCAATTCAATATTTATATTGATTTCATAAGTGGTATGGTAATTATTGCAGTTTCAATTAAAAACTAATCAACTAAATGCATAGAGGAAAATGGCTGATTGCTAGTGTTAAGGGTTTTCAGATTGAATTGTCATGATAGTATTGATTTCACATAATGGATTCAATACTACTCCCGTTATCTGCATTCTATTAGCAATTCATATCCATAATTATTGTCATTTCCAATTGTCAAGGTGTCTTTATGTAAGTCTGTTTTGATTAAATTATGAATTAAAAGTAAAAAAAATCTTTAAAACAAAACCGCAAACAAACCAAAACACTTTTATAAAAATGCTCTCAAAATAAACAAATTAGTGTAGGTCACGTATCGCATGGAAAAAAAATCATTGTCAAAAATAAAGCAGAATTTAAAAATAAAGTAGGCCTTCTTTAAATTAGCTGATACTTAAACAGATTTTACAAAATTCCAAGCTCAGATACATTCATGCACAATTTTAAAAACAAAAACAGCCATCAAGAATGTATAGCGTAAAGATAAAAGTTTTTTACCAGTTAAATGATTCCTCTAAATGAGTTAAAGGTTTACTTTTTTCTTGCAGTCAAAATACCAATCAGCATCAAGTCAATAGATGAATGAATTAGTCAACTCTTCAACCCTGCACCAGGTAAATCCTGAATTTAATTTCAATCCAGTTATTCAGTCTGATGTTTTGATGGCTATCCGCAGAATCCGAAGCAATGCTGTTGGGTCTGTGGGATACTTATCCGTTTTATCAAAGATATCCTCTACGCCATCCTTCCTACCATTCCGTTCATTTTAAATTCATCTTTAAGGCACAGCTCTTTCCCTTCATTTTGGAAGTCTGCCATCATCCATCCATTAAGAAAGATCTCAGCTCCAATCTTGGTCGGGGATTTCAGACCAATTAGTAATTTTCCCGCTTTATCTAAAGGCATAGAAAGAATCATTCACTGGCAAATCTCTGAATTCATCACTGAAAATGTTATTCCAGATTGACTATCCATCTGGTTTCAAAACAGAACACAGTACAGAAACAGCACTCCTTGGACATAAAACACACAAAGACACACATACAAACACACGACGTAAAGACATAAAACTTTCTACGTACTGTACGTCAATGACATAAACTCGACTTTTGTCAACTGTAAACATCACATGAATGCTGACGACTTATGATTCTACTACAATTTTACTGCAAACAACGAAAACAACTAAGTCAGTAGAATCAATGAAGATGTCAACCAAATAGTTACTTGGACTGAGAACCATGGACTGAGACTAAATCACGAAAAGATAAAACCGATTGCAATTTGCCACCCTCGACTTCGCACTTTATTTGACTTAGCCGCCATAAAACCAATCACAGTGAGGGGTGAGCACTTCTCTACTACGACAAAATAAAGAATCTTGCTATATCATTCAACTACTGTAATCCATTAATCAATGCCATTACTGTGACTCTGGCAGGTATGCTCCAGCGGTCTCAGAAGTACTGTTTGAGATTTGTATATGGTAGAGGTGTGCGAGTACTCGAGATTTCGAGTTCGAGTCGAGTACGGCCTTGAAACTCGAGCTTATCTTTGAACTCGGCAGTTTCCAGTCGAGTTTGATTTAAAATTGTAAAAAAATCAATATTTGTTAAAATGTAACTTGTGTTTACATAAAATGCTTTATAATTTGTATTACTGTAGATTCTACATTAATACAAATATTTCTACAGTGTAGAAATAAGCAAGAGGTAGTTGCCCTAACCTATGTTTATAGCTGTCACAACACAATAGGTCAACTCAAAGCAGTCGCCGGCGACTGACTGGCAATGGCATAATCTGGACTTGACACAGAATGACATGATCGGTAGTGATTTTGTTTGAAAGTACTGTTTCACAATAGAAAATTCCATTCCACTACTGAACTTTTACGTAAGCAATAAATCGATGTTTAAAAAAGTCAGAATGGAAAAAACTAGAAAGATAAAACATTAGAAGGGAGGGAGGCGTTGTGCAATGACCTTGAAAGGAGCGGGCATGGCAACAGTTGATGGAGTATGGTTGGGGGGGAAGGGGAGGGTGAGACATTTGAGCTATATTTAGACTAGACTTTCACTTCTTCCCAAATGGCTAGGTAGGGGTAGGGGGATTACAATAGCAGGTTTTTTCCTTGCCTGTTGAGTTCGCAACTTGAATGAGTTCGCGAACCAGCATGATCACGGGAACATAGGAAACATAGGACATAGGAAAAACATAGGAACGGGGTTTTACGGGAGATTTTATGGGGAATATTGTTATTCTAATTTTTGACCCTCAAACACAGAATTTTTCAATTTCTCTCTAGATCTTTATAAAGCGCTTTAAAAAAACAAATAATTTAGTATGTAAACGTGTTTTTGTATGGTTATATTGGTAACGGAGAAAATAAACAAAAATTTAAAATGCCCATGTTATTCTAACGGAGAATATTGTAAAATGTTTAGTTTCCTTGTTTTATGGATATATTTTGATCAAACTTATTTATTTATTTTAGTAGGTACTCGTTAAACCTAATATTATTTAACTAAATTTAATTGAAAATCAATTCAGACAAATGGAAATTCCCTTAGTCGGCAGGCTTGCTGCGGCGGTTTTTTTTTTTATTTATTTGGTTACTAATTCAATGTGATATTGTAAACTTGAAGAAGATAGATTAATAAAACAATCCTCTAATATATTGGACTTATTTCCATTATTATTTCCATTATTAAACTTACTGATCACTAAAGTAAAGAAGATTGACCAATATAGCTTACAACTAATCCAATGGCTATTAATCAAAACAGTGTATGGACTAATAGATTCAATGTGGTAAATTGATGATAACTGATTCTAGAACTTTTGTAAAAAGAATCTGTATGCATTCATGAGTAAAGCTAGTCTATCATATTCAAATGTTATAGCTTAAATTCTGAGTTTGTAAAGAATTTCAATTTGAACATATACAAAGTAGTTTATCTTTGTGAATCTGCCTTTTATAAGGGTTCATACAATACATTTCATACATATACAAATTAAATTACACTATATAACAATAATTTACGATTGCCATATTATGTTATACGGTTGAAAACAGCAACTATTTCAGAAGGTTGAGCGAAGCACAATATTGTGAGTATGATTGTTGAATGAACAAACATTTCTCAGCGTTAGAAGACGTGAAGTGACGCTCTCACAGGGGAAATAAAAGAAAGTGGGTTTGTTCTGTATGGTCTATCATAACCTTGGTATCATCCAAGTAAACAGTACTTTTCTTTATTAGCGAATTTCCCTATAGGGAAGTAGCTATTACCGTAGGTCTCATGGTAAGACCTAGGCCCGGGACCGATTTACTTTTTCATTTTGATGTCCCCAGAGGCCAAAAACACCATTCGTTCAAATTTTTATATATCTATATATAGATATATATATACTGTATATATATATATATATATGTGTGTGTCCATCCGCACGATAACTTGAGTAATTTTTGTCCGATTTTGATAAAATTTGGTTTGAAGGTGTAAGGCAGGATAAACTTGAACGAGTTCGCGAACCAGCATGATCGGACTATGGGAACGGGGGTGTACGGGGGGTTTTATGGGGTAAAAATAGGTTTTTCCCATTTTTGACCCAAAAAACATAAAATTTCGCAAAATCTTTTCAAACCATTTTGTAGAGCTTAAAAAAACAAATAATTTAGTACATTGAAGTGTTGCTGTGCGCCTAATGGTTACGGAGAAAATTTCAAAAAAATGTAAATTTCAAATTCCCATGTTATTCTTATGGAGAATAAGTAAACTGTTGTAGTTTCCTTGTTATGAACATATTTTGATCAAATTTGGAAAATGTTTTTATTTCTTACTAACTATTAACATTTTACAAAAAAAAAACAGTTTTACCCTCCCTGATGCAGCAAACCTAAGTCCCTGTTAAACTAATTGTATTTAAATAGGAAATAAATGTTAAATTTTTAAGTAGACATTTTAGTGTAAATCCGATCAGACATATGGAAATTCGCTTAGTCTGCAGGTTTGCTGCGGCTGGGGTATTTCTTTTTAAATAAATCTCAACCACACATCACCGTAGATTATTGGACTGAGAACAGTGAAGTGCCTTTGAGGTACTGGTCACATGGGCAAGGCAGTAACTCCAATGATAAATTATTAATGTCTGTAAATACTTGCATTTATGTGATCAAAGTGTTGCTAAATTGCAACCGGTTTTGACTCACAAAAGAGGCATCATCGGCCAAGTACAGATGTCTTCTTGCTTCATTCGAAGGTCGTCAATTCATAATAAATAAATACATTTAACACGCACACGTTGTGAGTCGAAACAGGTTGCAATTTAGCAACACATTGATCACATAAATGCAGGCATTTACACCAATTATTTAGTATTAAAATGTGATCAGGTGGCTCAAATTCAATATGATATATTAGTGTAAACCAATCTCTAATCAGATACGTTCATGAGCCCAAGTCGCTACAATTTATATATTATGTTTAGTACCTTTATAAATACTAACCTACAGTTTGGAGAGATGTTTTATAAAGAATAAAGAATAATTTACAGCTATATGTAAAAATTATGATAAGGACTCCGCTGATCAATTCTGAAGGGTTAAAATTTTGGCGATCATCCATGGCTGTGGCTTTTTTGTTGGGGCTCTGTCGTAAGCAATAGATGCACATATCTAGAAACGAAATGACAGGACTATCAAGTAAGGAGAACATTTGTTCGAACCCCCTACACTAAACGCCGTATGGTTGCTATGACAGATTCTGGCAATTGTTTCGCCACCAAATAGTGTGAACAAAATATTGGTACGTGCCTTCCATTGAGGGGCACATTAAAAGGGTAGTTTTAATGATTTCTTTTGTAACTACGTTAAATAGCCCCCTACTTTAGATAACACCTGTTTATTAGAGCAAATGTATTAAGTAAGAAAAAAGTATTATATGTTTACTTTTTGAAGAATAGTAATTATTTCAAGAACTTATATTTTATGAGTACAAGAACTGTCTAACATTATAACTGTGATTGCGGTGTTATTATATGTTTGCATTTCCAAGAACTCTCACACAACTTACCCGTGCAGAGTAATAAACAAATCAAATCAAAACAAATCAAATCTTAATATGGTTTTTGTAAAATTCTAAGGATAATAGTTGTTATTTTTCCTTCACATAACAATTATTTTAACACATGTGTAACACAAATTCTGTTGATTTCCACCTACACAGGTTATATTTATTTTCATTCGCTATAGTTTTACTTATTTATCCATTAGGTCTTAAAACGACCTTCCCTATTAGTCACCATGGTTTTAATGTGCATGTGCTTCATTCAGTTTAATACTAAATCAATGTTGCGTACACTATTAAATATGTTATGCCAAGACACCAATTAAAGGCAAATGTAATGATTTTCAATCCAAACCATATTTAGATTTAAAACTTATGTATTGTTAATAATTGTTGGTTTTGATCTCAACTAAACAACATAATGGCCTAACTTCGGCAATTGTAAATATTGATTTTAATACTTCGTTAAAAATAGAGCTTTACGATTTGTACAGAATAATATAATTTATAGTTGTTTATTATTTCTATTTAAAAATTAGTATCGAGAATGTTATTTTTACAATACATTTTAGAAAATAAACTTTTATTTTAAACCAAGGACTTAATCTATGAGACAAAAATAAACAGTCAGTAAGCAGATATTTAATTTACTTAACCTTAATAACCTCGTATTGGATATAGTGGGACGTGCAACTCAAAACCCTTCATAATAAGACTCGGAATTATGTATTCAAGTTTACTGACATCTAAACGAATCCATATCCTTTGGGAAATTTAGCTTAATAGCGTCTTTACTGAAACCCGGGTTCTTAATTAAGAAACCCTTTTCGCACAAGTTTATATCTAATTACGTTTCTCTGTTACCAAGGCAAATGTTTGTTTACTAAACAGATTTTTCTTAATTTGAACTCTTCCTTCTTTTTAAAATTTTACGAAATTCAAATGCAGTAAAAAAAATTTCAGTTGTAAATTGAATTCCAAAGAACCAGGTGATTTCATTTAGTAAGAAAGCTACTCAAATGCGTAACCATTCCCCACTCAACCTGATAGGCTATAGGCTAGATATAGGCTATAGGCTATAGGATAGGTTATAGGCTATAGAAATATCTTAAAATACGTACTTAATGTAAATTTTTTGCTTAGTAAAGTGATTAAGTTACTTCAGTTTTAGCAGGTGATCTGTTATGTTAATGACCTGCAGTCATAGCACGAGTAACCATTTAACATGAGGCATGTTGGACCGTATTCCAGTAGACTCGTTATGTTAACCAACTATTAAACACTACTTGTAACAGATTGTAACATGGGTTATAGCAGACGATGTGTCTGGTTAATGTCCTGCAGTCATAAATAGTTGGCGTTACAAGAGATGATTTGTGTGTCACTATCATTGAGCTGCCATAACATTCCAAACAACTGTTTTTTAAAATGTGTAAATATTTGTTGTAGTTCTTGAATTCACATTTCCTTACCATTTTTCTACAGTATAATGTATCCGACTATGAGAATACTTAAAACTAGAGGCTCATTATATCGATTTAGACTCACTCACCTTAGTCCAGTTGTTGAAAAAGTAATTGCATTATTGATTAACTAGTCATCATTTCATGACTTCATAAAAATTATGGATTTAATTTAGTATTTGCTGAACACATTGCCTGTTTTAACTTCGCTTTCACTCATAACAGTGAGTAGAAAATCTACTCTTCATACAATAAGGAAAATCAAGAATATTTGTTCATCAACAAAATATCAATATAACAAAAGTGATAAATTTCAATTTACGTATCAGTATAATTATTAAAAACTGATTTTATACCTCTCTTGACTAGTTCGAACAAAGTAGAGGTTAAGGTTTCATGGTTGGTAAAGAGCTTATACGATATTTCATCCGTTCTTTCACAAAACCAGTAAAGTACAAGCATATTGAATATACGGTTATTGGTGAGATCGACTGAAGAAACAAAATCCAAGATTCTCTTCTCCCTGATATTGAATATTGGAATTTTATGCATCGGTAACTTTATTTTGGTTATCACAGCTCTCTACAAATCAGCTAACGTTATTGACGAATTTATTAAAGTTGTTTCGCACAAGAGCTAAATAATTGAGTAAAATTAACGTTATTACAAAATGCCCGTTAAAGTAAGAGATGCAATTGGCTTTTATAATTTATAATTTTAATTTAAAACTTATATAAATGTGAAAAGTCAATTTATTACAACATACAACTTATATAAGCTAAATAAATTAATTGCATTACCTGTGTAGCTTGTTCTTATTCTCGTTATATTGCTCCCGTATATTGGTTCAAACATTTCACAATTTGGTGGCTGCGTTTGTAGTTGGAGAGGTTTTTTAAACGGTTAGTTCTCTGTGTGTGTTTGTTAAGTATGATTTTCCAGCTTCGGCTTGCTTGGTTTGTTACTATACACTCTCGCCTGAGGAAGGGATCAGATAGCAGATGCCGAAACGTAGTGTAGAGTTACTTTTTTGATCGTGACCGAACTTTCCGCAATAATCTTTTAACGTAGCCTAGATGTTTAATAAAATTTCAATACAATGTTTGTTATTAGTAAATACCACCACCGCAGCAAACCTGCCGACTAAGCGAGTTTCCATTAGTCTGAATTGATTTTAAACTAAATCTATTTAAATGAAATTAGGTTTAACGAGTACCTTGGTTTGCTGCTACATGGCAGATAATAAAGTACGGTTTTTAGGAAATATTAATAGCTTAGTATAAAGTTAATAAATTTGCCAAGATTGGAAAAAATATATCCATAAACAAGCAAACTACAATATTTTACAATATTCTCCAAGAGAATAAAATGAGAATTTTAAATATTTTTTTTTTAATTTTCTCCGTTACCACCACAGAAACACTTTGATATACTAAAATATTTTTTTGTTTTTTAAAAAGCTCATGGAAAGTATAGTGGCATGGATGGTATTTTCATCCCAAATCAGCAACTCTTTATCCTTAAATCTATTTTAAATTGACTGAAAATATATTGGTATCTTATGAAATATGTACTCGTAAAAAAGGTAGTTTACTATTCAGCAATTCATCTTTTCAGATTGGGCAGATGTTTCCAATGGACGAGGAAAGATTTACAGTATGAGAAGAGAAATCAATTGGTACAAATGTTTTTATTGGACGCTTACATTTATTTATGACTCAATAAATGCCAAAGTGAGGTTATTCTTCATTCGCTGGCTCTTTTAGTTGTGGATTTATTATATTGTTATACAGGACTAGGTGATTCTAATATACTTAATAGTAAATTAATACAGTTATTTTATTACAGTTATTCAAAATTCCTAATTTTAAACATCCAAAAGGCTTTGAGGTTAACGAGTTCAACAAAATACAACAGAGGGAACAATATATGAGAACATCATTTGTAGATAAGACTACATTTGCGCTGAAAGCGCTATCTACATGAAGTACATTGGACATTAGGTTTAAACCAATGCTCTTCAATAGAATTTGCTTTAAAAATACTTTCGAGAAAAAGAGTGTTAATTAATAATAATAATAAGTGTCAACACCAGAATCCAATCTTTCATTTGGTTCTTAATAAGGTGAATGAATGGGTGGAATTTCGATTAACGTGAAATAATAAACTTGTTTGTGCTTGAAACCCCACCACTTGGAAAGGATACAAAAATGAAAATATTTAAGTCTTTACTTCAAACTTTATTAGCAAAAGGAGATTTCTTACCAAGTCAACAAGTATACAGTATGTTCTACTCGTCCTACTTAACACTACTTAGAGTATATAGTCATAATATTTCAACTAAAATATTATACCTTTAAACAAAAGATTTGATTTTTCTAAGCCAGTCTTAATGTAGTGTTGAATATTAAATATTACCGTAAAGTTATATCGCTGGGTTTTATATATATATATATTATATATATATATATATATATATATATATATATATATATATATATATATATATATATATATATATTTACTAGTACCGTATATGCCTGATATGCACGCACATGCATTGCGATTCTACTCAAAACATCCAATGATAAAATGTAAACTTCATTACCATCTTACATAGTTTTCAGAGAAATGAATATATTCTTCATATGTACAGTAGTTGTAACGATGAGATTAAGCCAGCTTTGTTGTTACATGTAGCCCAAGTGGTGGTGGAATTGAAGTACAGTAATAACAAAACTTGTTGTGGTAACACCTCGTAGACATACCATTAACCGTATTGCATACAAGACAAGATCAGTATAAGTTTACATTTAACTCCCACCAGACTAATTAAACCATTATTTTTGTCTTTTATATTTTGCCTGTAGTAATTTTTACAATCATACATTTGAACTAAAATGCCTAATAACTTTGGATATTGCTTGAAGTCTTCCCATTTTGTGGCAACGTTTGATGAATAAGCCCCAATATGAACTGTTGACACATTGGTTGATAACCATTAGACGACTGACAATGTATTGTATATAATCCAGGATTGGACCGATGTTTCAGTGGATAGTTAAGTTTTTATTTAATTTTTTTCAATATCCATATAGACTAGCAGTAATTGTTAGATACTTAATTTTAGGAAACATCGACTCTGTAAGTTTAGAATACAGGTTTTGGTTTTGGGTTTTGATTCGGCAAGAGCGGAATATTCTCACAAATTACAAGTCATTAAGCTATCGTAGAGGAAGCATGCCCCAGATCTCTGAGACACGTTTCTAACGGACGCGAAATATTATTTATGAGGGACATTTAAGGCAATTTATGGCTTTACAGAGACGTGCAAGATATATATATTTTAAACTTAGTATTTTCTAAATGTAGATAATGTAGTTATCCATAAAATTTTGTGTATACAAATTTCTACAGTATTCTACATTTAATTTACTTTCTATCACAGAATATCATACGTTAATAAAACAGTGACTATGTTTAAAAGGGTACATTACTAAGGAGTATCTTTTGGAAGACCAATATTGTATTTGTATTGTTTGAGAACATATTTAATTATTTTTATTCTATTCCTTGTATTTAGACTTTGTGTGTTATAATGTTATATTCACATATTATCATATGTTAAATGTATCATATGTTAGTTGGAGGTAAACAATATCAGTCATGTTTATGTTTCAGTCTTGAGCTGAATTGTAAATAAACTTCTGAACTTTAAATGTTAAAGCTTCTAATTTTATTTATATTTTCTAACTAAAACATGGTGTCAGGTGTATTTTGAAACCTAGAAGAAATAATGGAAGTATCTGGATTGTTTAGGTTGCCTGAACCTATGAGTTTTGAAGGAAATGTGAGTGAAAATTGGAAAAGATTTCGTCAGAAGTTTGAACTGTACTTAATAGCTACTAGTCATGGTAAGAAACTTAAGGATGAAATTAAGATTGCGCAGCTGCTTAATCTGTTAGGCGATGATGGCCTAGATGTATATAGTAGTAGTGGTGAACCCAGAAAGATACCTCACTTTCGGCGTTTTTGGACCCAGGACTTTTGAAATTTTTTGGCGAAAAAACACCCCAAATAGGTATAATATGATGGTTTTGCCCCATTTTTGGCGTTTTAGAGGCTATATGGGGGCATTTTTTGGTTAAAAAATGTTATTAATACTGAAAAAACAAGCCTGGAAAATGGCTAATTTTTTTGGCCACTTTTTTTAAGACCCGGCCCTCGGCACGCGAACTCGGGTGCGCTCCCGACCCATAGGCACACTTCTGATCCCCAGCGATGACAAACTAAAAGTCTTATGAAAAAATGTTTGAAACAAAAATTGAGGAACATCTAATCATCTATACTTCTTCCACTGAAAGTTTTTCTCTGACTGAAAAATAAAAAAAATCCTCGCTTACATACTTTTTCATGTTTACTCAAAGTAACCTTTTTATATTTTCTTTAATTAATAATTACACACTGGCACAAATTAAATTATATTTATATTGTATTAAACAGTAGTTCATGTAGAATTGTAATATATAAATTTCATGCTGTAAATATTTTTATTAGAAGCTAGACTAATGTGTAAGTGATAGGAGGTGTACCACTTTGAACATCATCACGCCCCCGACAGTGCCGTGCTGGCAACACCTAGAGTTTGAAACTATTGCTATTGTTGAAATTATATTATAACACATTTACATACAAAAGAAACTGGTAAATGGTTTTGAATTTTTTATCTTTTTATGCTGTATTATTATGTTGAAGGCCATTTTGGTTGCTGGAATTTTAGCCGTTTTGTTGTATATCAAGCCTTTTTGAAATAAAAGCATTTTTAAACAATAAAGCAGACCTTTATTTATTAATGCTGATATTATATTACAATGCATTGGCATACAAATGAAAACTGTTTGATTTATTTGTACTCATTTAAAATAATATAATTCTTTTGAGTTATAGGGACCTCTGGTGATTAAATCACAAACTTAGAACATTTATATAGACTTTTAAAATAATGGAATTAAGTATAGACTTATAACGTTTTCATGACAACTGTTTGATTTATTTGTACTCATTTAAAATAATGTTAAAATAGTATTTGATTTTTTTATGTTGTATTATTGTTTTTTATCAAAAGTTGAAACCAATGTAGTGTGCCTAAATGTTTATTTACTATTTTGCTGTATCTCAAGCCAATAGATAGAATAGGACAAAGAGGTGTTTTTGGTGTTTTACCTATGAGAATAACATGGGGAGATTTTAAGCCACTTTTTAAAAATCGTGCTTACTCTCTATACATGTCCATGCAAATGTCCATCTCCAAAAATATTTCCAACCCCCATTAATCTTTGTATCATGTGAGATTTGCAACAGTTGGTTTGAAATATTTATAAATATGACGTGTTGCTGGAATCACCTTAAATGGCAAGAAACACATAGTCTTGGGATCTCTGGTAAAATATTGGAGTTTTCCTAGTTTGGACTAATATTTTTGAAAATTGAAAAAAATATGTTTTTTACTCAACTATTTTAGCGTCTTGAAACATGTATTACCGAGGAATCAGGCAAATATTTCGTGCCGAAATTATATTTTACCTTATGTGAGGACTAGGAATCATTATTTAAACTCAGTCCTGCTCCACAGTATAATTGCAGGCTTGCTTCTCGTCCCAAGTGGTGAATTGTGTACAGTTTATGTGTGGTGCAAAGACTGGTTTCTCTTTTTAGTTGTGACCAGCTCATTCCTAAAATTAGTAAGGCATGCTAGATGGTATCCACTTTGCCTCTGAATATAAGCAAATTGTAATCTTCAGTTTAGGACTGAAAGTTAATGTCGGATGCGATGCCTCTTTGATCAGAAGTTTGGGTTGTGATTAGCTCAACCCCTATCACCAATATCAGTATAGATCCATTGAACTATTATGTGTTATTGTACTTTGTGTTGACTAATATGTGTTTGGCACAATACACAATCCCACATCTTGCTAATTGTAGTTGGTAGTTTAGGTGGTCAAAGTAGAAGTAGGGAGCATTGACTTTCTACAATCATGATGAGATATCCAGCCAGAGCCTCAGACTGCAATAAAAAAATAGATGAAAATGCAAACTCTAAAGGCCCCGACCGTGTTTTATACTTCTAGGCTGGAACAACCTTTACTTGGAATATCATGCATAAATTGTTTGTATACATAAGACTCTTGTAGTGAATATACTCTTCGATGAAAAGACAAAATAAAGATGAAAACTACTTTATGCAAAGAAGAGAAAGTAATTGTGAAGGGTAGCTACAAACAATTGCATTTTAGTGAGCAATGAAAGTTGTTATAATTATTGGGATTGTTTTGGGTAAGTTTATAGATATGCATTGTGTTTACAGGAATTAATCATAGTGGGGATGCCATTTACATCGAGACATATCGATTTAGTTAAAGTGGTAAAACGAAGACCATGATAGTGGTGGATAACGATTTTATTTGTTGAGCAATCGATATGAGAAGGAGGTATTGTACCTTACAAGCTCTGTTGTTCTTTACTCATTTTCAAAAACATATAAATTATAAAATAAGCCATTTTGTTGTTTATTTTACTGTTATGTATTGTAAGTTTATATATTGAAATAAATGGTTAAATAAATGTAAGTTGAAAAATGAGCCTTATTTTGTCACTAGTTTATTTACATTGATTTGAATCACATTTTTGAACTAACAGATGATTAAATTATTAATTGCATAGCATTTGAAACATAGTGATACAACATTTACATTATTAACTGGAAACTATAGATCTATATTATTGTATGAACATAATTTCTGTATTTCATATACGTAAAAACAATGAGACCATGCTAAATTACAGAATTCAGTAACAAAGGAAGCTGATATTGTGCTATATACCTGAGGGTGTAAATGTAGAGGTGGGTATTTTCATAGAGACCTAATGATGAATCAGAATGTGAAAGTTCTATGGTAGAAATATCAAGTAAGCAAGAGTGATCATCAGAGGTAACATGGTCATCAGGGAATTCATAGAGAGGGGTTTGTCAGGTTGAACTAGTATATTGCAGTGATTCATTTAATATAGAAACAATAGTTACAAATAACCAGAACCAATCACTGAATATTGTAGTTAGTTTTCCTATCCTACTGTTAAAATATGAAACTCATTTTAATATGAGTTGGTGAGTTCATGCCCGGTAACATGAATGTAATAATGGTTCTAAATGTATTAATCTTATTTTATGGTAGATTTCACTGTGTGTGTTTACTCTATGGTAAAATTCTTTGAGATCATTTAATATTTAACACCCTTAGATTAGTGAATAAATCATCAAAGTGCGATATAAATATGCTGGGTGAAACGTATTAAAACTTGCTTCCAGTTTATCTATTAAAGGATTGTCAAACGTCTCGGTTTTGCTAACTATGACCTGGTGTCCTGAAAAGGGCTCTTAAGATCATAAGATGACAATACATTAAGTTTGGACTATTGACTGTGATGTGAATTTATGCATTCTTTGTCATACAAATTTTACACTATAGTATTTTTACAAGTTCTGACTGTGACTGTGATGTGAATTTGTGTGTATTTCATCACATAAATTTCACACTATTTTCACTCATTTCACACCACTATTATGATGTGTTGTGCCTGCATGAGTGTGTTGAGCCATGAATATCATAGACTACCAAGCTATAAGGACGTATGCTAGAACTGATCTAACCTCTGCCAAACCCTGAATACGAGCCTGAAGGCACAAAACTTCGGACCAAGGATCAATTGTAAATAGACAAACCTGCATGATAGGATATAGAACACTGAAAAATGCAAATGTTAGAAACTTTAGTCTTTTACTTATTTACCCTTACCTTCCTCTGTTTTGGAGGAAACTGCCTTACAACCAACATTATGAAGATTGCATTAATACTCATGATCTTGGTCATTATAAAATTGATCAAACATAAATCTGTATTTGCCATTATTCATAGACCTTTCCTTGTCCATTATGAAAAAGCCATCCAACACTGGTGGTAAAGACTTTTATATTGATGAAATGGAAAGTCATTATTAATATGATTGTTAAATATAAGGTTTAAAATTTATATTGCCTTGTTTGGATAATATTAGAAAATGTACGTTATCGCGTAAATGTTTGCGTACTTTCTAAGTAAAAGCAGTTAATATTTTTATGTTGACCCATTGAGAGAAATTGTATACTATTTGTACTATAAAAGGTCTATTCATGCATATCAGTCCAGTAAAAGTTCTGTTACAATCCAGTCATAGGTCAGTCTCAATTGCATCCATAGTTTCTCAGTCAACCTGTCAGTCATTTGGTTACAGTCTGTTTTCTAACTCTTCATTAACAGATGTTATATAACATTTTTTATTTGAAACACAATATTCTATAAAATTTTCATTTGGTCAGTTTCTTTTGATTGTTATGAACAGTACTTGATATACAAACACATACGTTGTCATCAGTCAGGCGTCCAAACAATTAAAAAATATCGTTGAGAAGAAATCGGTTGTTGTATTTAACAACATAAAGGTCGATTCACAAACGGTATGTAATAGTTTAATCACATCACAGTGTATAAAGCAACTGACTGTGACTGTGATGTGAATTTGATTAGTTGTGTGAAATGTGTGAAATATGTGTGAAATTTGTGTAAAATTTGTGTGACGAAGTACACACAAATTATACAACTGATGTGATTGAACTGTGACGTGTTATGTGTGAATTGATTTTTATGTCGTCAAATTCAACAGCTGGTTTCTTTTCAACGATATTGTTGGATTTTTAAACGCTTGCTTAATGACAACATATAAACTGGAAGCAATTTCAAAAATGTCACACTATTTTCATACATTTCGCACAACTAATCAAATTCACATCACAGTCACAGTCAGTTGTTGTATACACTGTGTCGTGGCTGATGTGATTGAACTGTGACTTGTCGTGTGTGAATCGACCTTTTGTGTTGTCAAATACAACAGCTGGTTTCTTCTCAACGATATTTTTGGATTTTTCAAACGCCTGCTTGATGACAACGTATAAACTGGAAGCAATTTCAAAATTTCACACTATTTTCACACATTTCACACAACTAATCAAATTCACATCACAGTCACAGTCAGTTGCTGTATACACTGTGATGTGATTAAACTATTACATACCGTTTGTGAATCGACCTTTATGTTGTTAAATACAACAACCGATTTCTTCTCAACGATATTTTTTAATTGTTTGGACGCCTGACTGATGACAACGTATGTGTTTGTATATCAAGTACTGTTCATAACAATCAAAAGAAACTGACCAAATGAAAATTTTATAGAATATTGTGTTTCAAATAAAAAATGTTATATAACATCTGTTAATGAAGAGTTAGAAAACAGACTGTAACCAAATGACTGACAGGTTGACTGAGAAACTATGGATGCAATTGAGACTGACCTATGACTGGATTGTAACAGAACTTTTACTGGACTGATATGCATGAATAGACCTTTTATAGTACAAATAGTATACAATTTCTCTCAATGGGTCAACATAAAAATATTAACTGCTTTTACTTAGAAAGTACGCAAACATTTACGCGATAACGTACATTTTCTAATATTATCCAAACAAGGCAATATAAATTTTAAACCTTATATTTAACAATCATATTAATAATGACTTTCCATTTCATCAATATAAAAGTCTTTACCACCAGTGTTGGATGGCTTTTTCATAATGGACAAGGAAAGGTCTATGAATAATGGCAAATACAGATTTATGTTTGATCAATTTTATAATGACCAAGATCATGAGTATTAATGCAATCTTCATAATGTTGGTTGTAAGGCAGTTTCCTCCAAAACAGAGGAAGGTAAGGGTAAATAAGTAAAAGACTAAAGTTTCTAACATTTGCATTTTTCAGTGTTCTATATCCTGTCATGCAGGTTTGTCTATTTACAATTGATCCTTGGTCCGAAGTCTGTACCTCCAGGCTCGTATTCAGGGTTTGGCAGAGGTTAGATCAGTTCTAGCATACGTCCTTATAGCTTAGTGGTCTATGATATCCATGGCTCGACATACCCATGCAGGCACAACACATCATAATAGTGGTGTGAAATGTGTGAAAATAGTGTGAAATTTATGTGATGAAATACACACAAATTCACATCACAGTCACAGTCAGAACTTGTAAAAATACTATAGTGTAAAATTTGTATGACGAAGTATGCATAAATGCACATCACAGTCAATAGTCCAAACTTTATGTATTGTCATCTTACCTTTTCGGGACACCAGGTCATAGTTAGCAAAACCGAGACATTTGACAATCCTTTAATTGATAATGATTGTAGAAAGTCAATGCTCCCTACTTCTACTTTGACCACCTAAACTACCAACTACGATTAGCAAGATGTGGGATTGTGTGTTGTGCCATGCTAATTTACCAAACACATATTAATCAGCACAAAGTACAATAACACATAATAGCAAGTTTCAATATGTTTCACCCAGCATATTTATATCACACTTTGATGATTTATTCACTAATCTAAGTATGTTAAATATTAAATGATCTCAAAGAGTTTTACTATAGAGTAAGCACACACAGTGAAATCTACTATAAAATAAGATAAATACATTTGGAACCATTATTACACTCATGTTGCCGGGCATGAACTCACTAACTCATGTTAAAATGAGTTTCATATTTTAACAGTAGGATAGGAAGACTAACTACAATATTCAGTGATTGGTTCTGGTTATTTGTAACTATTGTTTCTATATTAGATGAATCACTGCAATATACTAGTTCAACCTGACTGACCCCTCTCTATGAATTCCCTAATAACCATGTTACCTCTGATGATCACTCTTGCTTACTTGATATTTCTACCATAGAACTTTCACATTCTGATTCATCATTAGGTCTCTATGGAAATACCCACCTCTATATTTACACCCTCAGGTATATAGCACAATATCAGCTTCCTTTGTTACTGAATTCTGTAATTTAGCATGGTCTCATTGTTTTTACGTATATGAAATACAGAAATTATGTTCATACAATAATATAGATCTATAGTTTCCAGTTAATAATGTAAATGTTGTATCACTATGTTTCAAATGCTATGCAATTAATAATTTAATCATCTGTTAGTTCAAAAATGTGATTCAAATCAATGTAAATAAACTAGTGACAAAATAAGGCTCATTTTTCAACTTACATTTATTTAACCATTTATTTCAATATATAAACTTACAATACATAACAGTAAAATAAACAACAAAATGGCTTATTTTATAATTTATATGTTTTTGAAAATGAGTAAAGAACAACAGAGCTTGTAAGGTACAATACCTCCTTCTCATATCGATTGCTCAACAAATAAAATCGTTATCCACCACTATCATGGTCTTCGTTTTACCACTTTAACTAAATCGATATGTCTCGATGTAAATGGCATCCCCACTATGATTAATTCCTGTAAACACAATGCATATCTATAAACTTACCCAAAACAATCCCAATAATTATAACAACTTTCATTGCTCACTAAAATGCAATTGTTTGTAGCTACCCTTCACAATTACTTTCTCTTCTTTGCATAAAGTAGTTTTCATCTTTATTTTGTCTTTTCATCGAAGAGTACATTCACTACAAGAGTCTTATGTATACAAACAATTTATGCATGATATTCCAAGTAAAGGTTGTTCCAGCCTAGAAGTATAAAACACGGTCGGGGCCTTTAGAGTTTGCATTTTCATCTATTTTTTTATTGCAGTCTGAGGCTCTGGCTGGATATCTCATCATGATTGTAGAAAGTCAATGCTCCCTACTTCTACTTTGACCACCTAAACTACCAACTACAATTAGCAAGATGTGGGATTGTGTATTGTGCCAAACACATATTAGTCAACACAAAGTACAATAACACATAATAGTTCAATGGATCTATACTGATATTGGTGATAGGGGTTGAGCTAATCACAACCCAAACTTCTGATCAAAGAGGCATCGCATCCGACATTAACTTTCAGTCCTAAACTGAAGATTACAATTTGCTTATATTCAGAGGCAAAGTGGATACCATCTAGCATGCCTTACTAATTTTAGGAATGAGCTGGTCACAACTAAAAAGAGAAACCAGTCTTTGCACCACACATAAACTGTACACAATTCACCACTTGGGACGAGAAGCAAGCCTGCAATTATACTGTGGAGCAGGACTGAGTTTAAATAATGATTCCTAGTCCTCACATAAGGTAAAATATAATTTCGGCACGAAATATTTGCCTGATTCCTCGGTAATACATGTTTCAAGACGCTAAAATAGTTGAGTAAAAAACATATTTTTTTCAATTTTCAAAAATATTAGTCCAAACTAGGAAAACTCCAATATTTTACCAGAGATCCCAAGACTATGTGTTTCTTGCCATTTAAGGTGATTCCAGCAACACGTCATATTTATAAATATTTCAAACCAACTGTTGCAAATCTCACATGATACAAAGATTAATGGGGGTTGGAAATATTTTTGGAGATGGACATTTGCATAGAAATGTATAGGGAGTAAGCACGATTTTTAAAAAGTGGCTTAAAATCTCCCCATGTTATTCTCATAGGTAAAACACCAAAAACACCTCTTTGTCCTATTCTATCTATTGGCTTGAGATACAGCAAAACAGTAAATAAACATTTAGGCACACTACATTGGTTTCAACTTTTGATAAAAAACAATAATACAACATAAAAAAATCAAATACTATTTTAACATTATTTTAAATGAGTACAAATAAATCAAACAGTTGTCATGAAAACGTTATAAGTCTATACTTAATTCCATTATTTTAAAAGTCTATATAAATGTTCTAAGTTTGTGATTTAATCACCAGAGGTCCCTATAACTCAAAAGAATTATATTATTTTAAATGAGTACAAATAAATCAAACAGTTTTCATTTGTATGCCAATGCATTGTAATATAATATCAGCATTAATAAATAAAGGTCTGCTTTATTGTTTAAAAATGCTTTTATTTCAAAAAGGCTTGATATACAACAAAACGGCTAAAATTCCAGCAACCAAAATGGCCTTCAACATAATAATACAGCATAAAAAGATAAAAAATTCAAAACCATTTACCAGTTTCTTTTGTATGTAAATGTGTTATAATATAATTTCAACAATAGCAATAGTTTCAAACTCTAGGTGTTGCCAGCACGGCACTGTCGGGGGCGTGATGATGTTCAAAGTGGTACACCTCCTATCACTTACACATTAGTCTAGCTTCTAATAAAAATATTTACAGCATGAAATTTATATATTACAATTCTACATGAACTACTGTTTAATACAATATAAATATAATTTAATTTGTGCCAGTGTGTAATTATTAATTAAAGAAAATATAAAAAGGTTACTTTGAGTAAACATGAAAAAGTATGTAAGCGAGGATTTTTTTTATTTTTCAGTCAGAGAAAAACTTTCAGTGGAAGAAGTATAGATGATTAGATGTTCCTCAATTTTTGTTACAAACATTTTTTCATAAGACTTTTAGTTTGTCATCGCTGGGGATCAGAAGTGTGCCTATGGGTCGGGAGCGCACCCGAGTTCGCGTGCCGAGAGCCGGGTCTTAAAAAAAGTGGCCAAAAAAATGAGCCATTTTCCAGGCTTGTTTTTTCAGTATTAATAACATTTTTTAACCAAAAAATGCCCCCATATAGCCTCTAAAACGCCAAAAATGGGGCAAAACCATCATATTATACCTATTTGGGGTGTTTTTTCGCCAAAAAATTTCAAAAGTCCTGGGTCCAAAAACGCCGAAAGTGAGGTATCTTTCTGGGTTCACCACTACTTATAATACTTTTAAATTTAAAGATAATGACAAAGACAGTTTTGATTGCGTACTTGATAAGTTTGAATCTTACTGTTGTCCTCTGAAAAATGTCATATTTGAGCGGTTTAAATTCTATAGAATGAAGCAGGAAGAAGGTCAAGACTTCAGTAAATTTGTTATGCAGTTAAAAATAGCAGCTAAATCATGCGAGTTTCTTGAACCTGACAATATGATTAGAGATAGAATTGTCTTAGGTATAAGAGATAAAATTACTCAAGAGCGTCTATTAAGAGATACAAAACTTGACTTGAAAAAAGCTATTGATTTCTGTATGATTGTAGAGAGTAGCAAGGATCAATGTAGGACTATTGTAGAGCACAATGAAACCAAGCTTTCGGGGACTAAGTCGGATCCATACAGTGTATGTGTTGTTAATAATGTACCAAATCAAGAACTTTCGCGGAGTATTGCATAAGAAAAACAGATTGATCTATGTAGGTTTTGCGGCTACAAACATGTTCGGGGTAAGTGTCCTGCATATGGCAAAACATGATCGAAATGTGATGGTAAAAATTATTTTGCAAAGGTTTGTAGGAGTAAAACTATAAAATCTCATGGTGTTACAAACGAGGAACAACACGATGAAGACTCTTGTGTGAGCGATGTTAGTTTAGGCTCGGTAGGCTAGGCGCACACGAGCGATTATTTTGAGGCGACTATTTCATCGGCCGATCTGTGCATCATGTATTTGAATGGAAGCGCGCACACAGGCGATCGAGAATTGCGCCGATTTTAAAATCTGGGTTTTGCCACAGATTCGTAGGCGAGGCGATTGTCACCCGAAAATCTGTAACGTACAGATTGTTATCAGTCCGCGCACACGGTCGACTAAAAAATCGGCCAGTCGCTTGTTGTTCTCCACGAAGTCAATGAACTTCAATGTGAGTTGTGTTGTTTTCTTTGCTAAAAAGGCCACAGCTGTTATAATAAAAACTGAAACTTTCAACATACATTCTATAGTAATTAAAGAACTTTTTACCGTCATCGCTTAAAGTGTATAGTTTATAAAACCGTCAATTTAAAAGTCTCTGACTTACTATCGGATGCACCCAATATTTAAGTTGTCTTCTTTTTTTCTTTGGTCTAATTAGAAGAGCACAAACACAGGTTAATTCAACAAAGTCCATTTTAGGATACGCACTCAAAAAAATCAATTTCTCGACTAAAAAATCGCCACGTGTGCGCCTGGACATAAATCAAGTGCGATTTATTTTTGGCTGATTTTTAAATCGGCCGATCGAAAAATCGACCGTGTGCGCCAGGCCTTGCTTAAACATTAGTGGAGTGAAAGGTCAAAGTGAAAAATCGTGGACGGAAAACTTGACTGTTGGTGGTACACAAGTTAAATTTAAACTAGATACAGGTGCAGAGATCAGTATTTTACCTGCTAGTTATGTACGGAAAATGAACATTACATACGTAAAACGTAGTTTATTTAGTTTATTGTTTTTAAATCACAAACTGATTGTGCCGCGACAGCTACGACAGGACATGCTTTAGCGAATCCATATCGCGCATGGAGGAATTGAAAAGTGCAAAGCTAGGGCTCGACAGATACTTTATTGGCCACGAAAAACTATCAAAGTTGTAAGGACCATAACATACTATGTTAAATAAAAACCTGAATTTTTTTTAAAAATCCTATTTTTAGCGAATTTCCCATATAGGGAATAAGCTATATTACCGTAGTACTCATGGTAAGACCTGGACCCGGGACCGATTTTTTTTTTCGTTTTGAGGTCCCTAGAGGCCAAAAACACCATCCATTCAAATTCATATATATATATATATATATATATATATATATATATTTATATATATATATATATATATATATGTGTCCGTTAGCGCGATAACTCGAGCAAAAATGATCCGATTTTGATGAAATTTGGTACAAACGTGTAAACCTACGTTTATTCGAACGAGTTCGCGAACCAGCATGATCGGACCATGGGAACGGGGGTTTATGGGGGCTTTTATGAAGTAAAAATGGGTTTTTCCCATTTTTGACCCAAAAAACATTAAATTTTGCAATTTATTTCCAAACTATTTTGTAGAGCTTAAAAAAACAAATAATTTAGTATATTGAAGCGTTATAATGCGCCAAATGGTTACGGAGAAAATTCCAAAAAATTGTAAATTTAAAATTCCCATGTTATTCTTATGGAGAATAAGTAAACTGTTGTAGTTTACTTGTTTATTAACATAGGCCTATTTTGCCCAAATTTGGAAAATGTTTTTATTTCTTACTAACTATTAACATTTTACATAAAAAAAACACTTTTACCCTCCCTGTTGCAGCAAACCTAAGTATGTGTTAAACTGATTCTATTTAGGGAATAAATATGATATTTTTAAGGAGACATTTTAGTGTAAATCCAATCAGGCAAATGGAAATTCGCTTAGTCTGCAGGTTTGCTGCGGCGGGGGTATTTGTTATTTTATGGGGTTTTTATGGGAAAATAACATAATTTACCATAACTTTTGAACCGTAATTTTTAGAGAAATGGGGTTTGTATCATTTTGTTCAGAATTTAAAGGGCTACAACATACTAAATTTTAATCAAAATCGTTCGGGCCATTTTTGAGAAAATTCGATTTTTCCGATTTTTATGGGTTCTTATGGGAAAATCCCCATTAAAAATCAAAATTTCAGTGTGAAAAAAGTGAAAAAAACGCCTGGAGATACCATTGATTAGAACCTACATACCAAATTTCATCGAAATTGGACCACAGGTGTAGTCTCTAGCTCTGTACACATCCAGACACACAGACACACACACACACACACAGACATCACTTCGAAAACCACTTTTTTGAGTCCAGGGGGACCCAAAACGAATATATCCACTCAAAACTCAAACTCGAAAATTTTGACGAAAACAATACTTTCTCCATATACTATGGTATAGGGGGAGAAAGTAAAAATTACAAATAGCTATATAAGTCCAAATAAAGATGAATTACATAAAAATCCTAACTATTATTACTTGTTGTTTACACTGTTTAAATAACAAAAGTATAGAAAGAAAAAGTTTAATTCCATGTCGTTCTAAATTATAGCTTACAGGTAGGCCTATTTTCAGCTGTGAACATTTTAAAACTAGTAACATACCTCGTGTTAAAATTCCTGGTCTTCAAAATAAATTCTTCTTCAAAAGCGACAATTTAACACATATTATATTGATACACACTAACACACACAAATAATATTTACATTTATTTACAACATTTTCTTCATCTTGGAAACTGTAACAACAAAATGAACATAAAAATTAGGCTATTTTAAATGAGAAATATCTTATTGTGAATTTTCTATAGGCCTACTTGTTTATTTTGTTTGTTTGTCAGTGTCACAAGTTACTCAGCATGGGTCTACGTTTATGTTTGTAGGTACCAGTATCTCTGTGAAAATATCTGGGATGTCAGTGTGTGTGTTCAAGTTCAAAAACTTTATTTCAGTAAAAGATTTCACTAGCATAACCACTGGGCCGAGTGAATACAAGTACAGCAAGTATTTACTTGCGAGTAAATACTTGCAAGTATTCATCGTTCAAGTAATCTCTTGTGAATAAAAGCGACTCTTTACTTGCAAGTAAATACTTCCTAAATGAGATGGTATACTGATCTATCGGATGTGAGGGTATACTTGCAAGTATGTACTCCATTTTAAAGTAAACATTATACAGTACAAGTATATATATACAGGGTGAATTTTAAATGAGTTCCCCCCCTACTTTTTTCTACATTTCTTAAGATATCAACTTCGGACCACGTCAGATCATTGTAGTGTAGTAAGTACTTCATTTTGACTGGATAAACATTTTTGGCCGCCATCTTGGATCCGCCATATTGGATACAAAATTTTTTTTTCAAATGTAAAGGTAGGGTTGTGACCCATTGTTTCAAACTAGAATTTTACACTGATTACAATGCCGCAATTAGTTTAAAAAAATCTTGATCCGTTCTAAAGTTATGAGGACTTTTTATAACTTTATTTTTAGCCCATTTTAACATTGTGCATTTACAAACTAAGACCATAATCTCAAAATAGTGCTAGATAAAGATAAGTATACACCACCATTTATTGTTGACCTATTATCACTTGGTTATGACTGATGTATTTTTTTTGGCCGCCATCTTGGATCTGTCATTTTGAAATGTGATAAATTAATTTAAATATGAAGGTGGTGTTGTGACCCATCATTTCAGACTACTTTTTTATGCTGAATTCAATGCCGCAATCCGTTTTTGTTTCTCAGGCTTTCTTGATGAAATATTAAAATTATCTTACTTAAATTTCCAATATTTCAAAAAACAAATATGAAAATGCAAAACGGATTGCGGCATTAAATTCAGCATAAAAAAGTAGTCTGAAATGATGAGTCACAACACCCCCTTCAGATTTAAATTAATTTATCACATTTCAAAATGGCAGATCCAAGATGGCGGCCAAAAAAATACATCCGTCATAACCAAGTGATAATAGGTCGACAATAAATGGTGGTGTATACTTATCTTTATCTAGCACTATTTTCAGATTATAGTCTTAGTTTGTAAATGCACAATGTTAAAATGGGCTAAAAATAAAGTTATAAAAAGTCCTCATAACTTTAGAACGGATCGAGATATTTTAAAATTAATTGCGGCATTGTAATCAGCGTAAAATTCTAGTCTGAAACAATGGGTCACAACCCTACTTTTACATTTGAAAAAAAAATTTTGTATCCAATATGGCGGATCCAAGATGGCGGCCAAAAATGTTTATCCAGTCAAAATGAAGTACTTACTACACTACAATGATCTGACATGGTCCGAAGTTGATAGCTTAAGAAATGTAGAAAAAAGTAGGGGGGGAACTCATTTAAAATTCACCCTGTATATATTATAGGCTATATATGATAAATATATATATTATTGAAGGTCTAAGGTCTTCATTTAAACATGTAAAATGTGAAGGTTTTGCATTATTGAGACTTGTGGATGGATTTTCATTAACAAATAGCTTGAACATAACGAAGGAATACCACAAAGGTTCCATCTTCAACCCAAGCATTATTTTGCGGAAATCACTAGAGTCATACATAATTTAAATAAGTGTATTACACTATACTGAATGTGTTACATGCATTTATCAACAAGTAAACTTAAACAAGCATGGGTTACTGATGACTAGTTGAAAAACAAGTACTCTATAGGCAAGTATTTGCTGGTGGTTATTCACACCAAATTTATAGGTTTCTGAGGGTATATACTTCCTTGGAAAGGCTTTTTAGAAGTACAAGTAAATACTCATGCTTATTCACTTCTGTTCAAGTAAATACTCAAATTATGAAAATTCAAGGCCAGTAAAAAAATGTGAAGTACAAGAACTTTAACTTAGAAAATAAGAATGTGTCAGCTGTTACTATTTCATTTAATTTATAATTGATGGTTGATTATTACCAAATGATTAAAAATTATTAAATAAATTTTTTTACAAAGTTTTATTTACAATCTGTTTTAAATTAAATGATAAGTAAATATGATGACATTTATATAAATTAAATACAAATTGGGGAAAAATTATTAAAATGAATTATTAATAATAAGACTACAGTTAATACAATAATGTATTACTGTTTAAAGTTATGGATTAAATAAACTAGTCTTAATATTGATCTTAGCCTACCTGGTTAAGCAACTGGAGTTGAAGGTTCAACCCCTGTACTAAGCAACAATGCTGCTGAGATTCTTCTTGTGTAGGCCGGAAAGTTGGCTCGATTTTTATCTTTTTGGTCTTGGTTCTTACTTTTAAGGCAGTATTCCTCTGTTTTATCGATGTCAACTTTGCATCTAGGTTTTTCAGGCATTGATCAGCTACTTTTAAACTCTCCGGGTTGTCAATTTACTGTCAATACAAATACAGTCTGAACCAAACTTTTTCAAAAGTTCTCCAGTCATTATTGCAAGAGCGAAATCGTTCTTGGCGAATGTGGCAGTTTCATCAACCCCTTGTGGTTTATATAACAAAACACAGTCATTTTCACCCTTTTGGCCTTGTACCCATGCTTCGACACTAATGGCATCGTTCGAATGACGCATAGTCTCATTAAGACCGAATTCTTTTTCAATATTATACAGATCTTGTTTCGTCAGTAAATGTATTCTTTTTAGCGAGTTTGGTTGCAAAGTTGACCGAACTTCTTCAAGTATTGTGCCAAAAGGAATTTTATTTGATATTTTTCCGGCGATATCTTGACGTTCATCAAAGGTCAATGGTTTGTGAGCTAGGTCAAAAGTGTGGCCTACATGAGTCTCACAGTACTCTACTTCGACATTTCCACTTTCAAAAAACGTTGCCTTTATTGAGGAAGGACAGAAACCATTTATTTTGCAGGAACCCTGTATCTTTGTTTCCCTTTTTCTTTTGCCGGATATAGGCTTAGGTTCAAAGTTTCCCGATCTATTGCACTTAAAATCAATTCTCTTCTTACCAGATAGAATCCTCTGTCCTGTTTGTTTTGTGAACAACACATTTTCCTTTTCCTCCGTCTTGCTTTTCCAAGTGTAGAAATCTGACGCACTAGAAAAACTAAAAACTGACTTGACAAGTTGAATTTTGTGCAGATCTGCAAAATGTGTCTCTATTTCCGCTCTACTAAATGCACTGTTGCATACGCTGCAAATTGTATTTATTTTTCGGTATATTCTTTTCCCCCTCAATGAATTCGTGAACTTCACGAAGGTGTCTAGACAAAACCCACCGATTAACAAAAGTCTTATCGCAAAACTGGCATACATTCATTGTTGACACCACGCGACAGACAGCATCGAATTTGACGTTTAAGTTCGGCACTGCTCGGTAAGATTCGGAAGCGTTCGGCACAGCGCAGTAGTGGGGGAAGCGTCGTTCCGATTTCAAATTCTGCTGTCCCGTTTCTAGACAGACGAAAAAAAGAGCGGTGACGGTCTGACGGCAAGGTCTCCTTCGGACTTGCACTGGCACTACTGGCAGTCTAAGTGGTGAGCACTTTTTCACCTCAAATTAGTTGACGAATATCGATACTGGAAAATTGATACTTTTACAGCTCGATTGTTTTTAGAATTTAGTACATCGCGACATCGATAGTCCACTCCCACTCCATCCATTCCCGTTCTCCTTTGACTTGTGACTTGACAGTTTGAATTTAATAATGGTAGATTTAGGAAAGAACATATAATTGTAGCGCCTAGGGACGTAATGTCAATTTTTTAAGAGAATACATACATTTGTTAATACCTTACGAACAAATTCTTCTTCTGTTTCTATTTATCAGTAGATAGTAATGGGAATAAAATTCAATGTCAACAGTTGAAAAGCTTATTGCTAAGGTTATGTTCATTGACCAGAATTTGTTTTAATCAAAACTGAATATCATCAGACGGCAGATGGAAGCCATTTCTATTACCTAATTTGTATTATTATTGTTAGTATCAACCCAGCTCTTGTAAAAAATGCCAAAATGCCTCATTCCTGAGAGGGAGTGTAATTTACTCTTTTCCTTGCTTAAGACTAATAATTTTAAAGCTTAATGATGAATTAAAAATTTACAAAATTATGACCTTGCTCACAGTTCTTAGAAATTTTATTCCTGATTCCTTCATTAATCTTATTTTTTGTCTGGAGAATTATGACCTTGCTCGCAGTTCTTAGAAATTTTATTCATGATTCCTTCATTAATCTTATTTTTTGTCTGGAGGTCGAAATGATTATAGTACTCAAGAGAGTATTGAATTGAATGTAACAGTTTATTTAGTATCAATTTATTCAGCTCAAGGGGTCTCTTTTAGTTCCATTTAAGCAATGATAAATCATGTTTATTTTCGGGCCAAAAACGTCATTTTTTAATGTTTATGATCCATACCGGTATTTTTCTAGTAATCGTGCTTTAAGTCAGTCTCAGTCAAACCAATAAAATTTACTCCGATTCCGATTCGATTACTCTAAAACAATCGAGCCAATCGAGCGGTAAAAGTATCGATTTTCCAGTATCGATATTCGTCAACTAATTTGAGGTGAAAAAGTGCTCACCAGTCGCTAAGCTAGAGTCTAGCTTAGCTAGTCTAGTCGCTAGTCACGCACAGACACTACAGACAGAATAATAATGGCGTCTTTAACACGGGCGAAAGGGTGAATAGTGAATGTGACAGTGTTTTTACTTTGTTATGCCATAAACTGTAATATGGAAAGTAGTTAAGTTTTTAATCCCATTTGACTTTAAGCCAAGAATAGTGGTGGAACAAAAGAACTGCAACTGTTTTATTGAAACTGTTTCGGAGCTGAAACTGTTTCGAAATGAAACTGTTTCGCGAAACACCCTGTTTTAAACAGCTGCAGAACGGCGCCGCGCCGCGCCGCCGCTGGTGCACTGCACACTTGCACAGTAAACGCTTTCGTTTTTGACAACTACTGGCAACATTTAACTGCAAATTAAATGAAACAGTTCTGGGGTGTGCTGCAGGTACGACTGGCTGTTGCAGTTGTAAATAGCTGCGCGTGAAATGCAGACAATGATCACATGTGATTTTCATCTATATAAATAAAATTACAGTTTTGTCTGTACATTGCTTAGAATCATGCAGTTTTTGGTTATTTTTACGTTTCATAGCCTAAGAAAGCCGAAACGAGTCTTATCTCAATTTCTGTCTGTATGTCTGTTTGTTTGTCCATTCTGTGACACCTCCTGTAACGCCAAAATGTCATTTTACACGGCCTACTCCTTGAAAACTAGAGTACAGATCAAGGTTCCAATTATTTTTCTGTATTCACTGAATTGGCGAGAGTGTCTTTGGCTATTAAAATATGGCCTAACTACTTTTGAAAAAATATAACGAACCATCAAAAACCCAATTTTGTTCGATTTTTGTCAAGTTTTCTCCTAATGTTTAGGCTACTATTACATTTTATGAAATAACGAACAGCTGTTTGGATCAGTTCTCACTTCTAGCTGTCAATGATATACAGGGTTGGGCAAATGTGTGGATACCCCTAGTTAACTTTTAAACGCGTTGCAATAGGAAAACCAAACTCGGCACATATTTACAACATAAGAAATTTCACTTTTTCATCAAAGTTACAACTTTGCCCCAGCCCCCAAAATGGGGTATTTTGGGGGCTGCCCCAAATTTTCAAATGTAAACACCTATCATGTGACCCATCATTTTAAAGGGTTTATCAAGGGAAATTGAATGGCGCAAACCAGAGGTCAATATCCCACGCCTAATCAAAATGGCAGCCATTTTAATTATTTAAGATGAGCAATCATGATAAAGTCTAGACACCCCCAATTAACTTTAAAAATTAAATATTTTAATACTGACCAAAAGGTGAATTCTCTTTTTTTCATAAAGGTATGCCGAGTTCAGTTTTCCTGCTATAAACTGTTAAAAAATTAATAGGGGATATTCCAAAATGACTGCCATTTTGATTAGGGGTGCGATATTGACCTCTAGTTTGCGCCATTTAATTTGTCTTGAGAAACCATTTAAAATGAGGGGTCACATGATAGGTGTTTACTTTTAAAAATTTGGGGCTGCCCCCAAAATACCCCATTTGGGGTACAAACAACCACCCCCATTGGGCCGGGTACAAGTTCTAACTTAAATGAAAAAGTGCATTTTTTTATGTTGTAAACATGTGCCAAGTTTGGTTTTCCCACTGCCACACGTTATAAAGTTAACTGGGGGTGTCCAGACTTTATCATGATTGCTCATGTTAAATTAAAATGGCTGCCATTTTGATTAGGCGTGCGATATTGACCTCTGGGTTGCGCCATTCAATTTCTCTTAATAAACCCTTTAAAATGAGGGGTCACATGATAGGTGTTTACATTTGAAAATTTGGGGCTGCCCCCAAAATACCCCATTTTGGGGGCTGGGGCAAAGTTGTAACTTTGATGAAAAAGTGCAATTTCTTATGTTGTAAATATGTTTCGAGTTAGGTTTTCCTATTGCAACGCGTTAAAAAGTTAACCAGGGGTATCCACACATTTGCCCAACCCTGTATAGCATTAAAGTTACAAGGATTACCAACAGGGTGCAGCAATATTATTATTTTTTAATTTATGACAACAGCTAATTTGCAACTAAAAGGTGAGTGAGCGTAGCGAACGAACTTCAACCTGGAGGCGAGTTAGAGTAGCGAACGAGCTAACCTGAAGGCAAGTGAGCGCAGCGAACGAGCTCCAACCTAAAGGGGAGTGAGCGTAGCGAACGAACTTCAACCAGGACGTAATTGAGCCATGCGAATACTTATGAAGTTAAACGGGGCAAAGCCCGCGGGTACAGCTAGTTTAATTTATTTTTACTACCGTACTGCATTTATTCCTACATTTCTTTCTTATTTTTTACATTATTGTTTTATTTAGTTAACACAAAATATTGTATCTACATATTATGTGTTTTTTTTTTTTTAATAATTACTATTATTTTGTTCTTTATTCTTAGATTATTGCAGTATTAAAATAAGTTTTGTTATTCCACAATTTTACTATCCCGTTTTGTAACACTTTAATCAAACGTCCTCATTTCCAGCAACGAGAAGTGAGTGAAATTGTGAAACAGGTCAAAGGTGAGCCCAAAACATTTCTCATAATTAATTGCAACTGCAACTACGAAGCGCTACCGCAGCTAACCTTTTGTCTGCAACTCTTTGAAACATGTAAGAATCGTCTGTACCACGCGAAACAGTTCTCGGTTCTCGGCTGCAGATAGGCTACGAAGCGCCAACGCAGCTGCAGCTAAACTGTTGTCTGCAACTCTTGAAACAGGTTAGAACGGTCTGCTGCGCCCAACATAGTATACGTATCGCTTCTAGCGGACAATCTGTAAACTAAAGCTAACCTGTTGTCTGCAACTGTTTAATTAAACTGTTGTCGAGTTGAAACTGTTGCAGTTGCAACCTGTTGCACTTTGACAACAACTTATTCCACCACTGGCCAAGAATAATTAATCATCTCTACTTTGTTTGTTCAAGCACTAAGCAGTCAAGATGGAAGTCGTAAAACAATTCAATTCGGAAGTAAGTTTCAATCTTACCCTAAACTTGCTCTTCTCTTAAAATCGAGTAGTTTTACACACTCATTCAAAAGTGGGGCATTGCCTTACGAACATTAAGTTTAGTTTTAGGCCTAGTTGTTTAAAACTATATGCCCTTCAAGTCTATTGATCTTCTCTATATTTTCTACAAGTAAATTGAAAATTATTGTATAGTCTATGCTTACCTAGGGCCTAGGCCTAAGTTACTTGGAGCTTTTCCTAAAAATGTAGGCTGTTCAATTAGGCAAAGCTTTGTAACTTGATGTTTGAGCTTTTCCCCGACAGTTCAGGCTACAAGCTTGTGTCCTAAAACATACTTATCTGGGGATGATAGGTAGGCTATTTTTCTCAAAACTAAACTGGCCGAAAGCTGATTTGCCTATTAACAACTAACTTAGGGATGTTTGGTCCCATAGGGTTAACAATACATACTAGCCTAACATAAGTTAGTAACCGTAGCCTATCACTATTTGCAACCACATTGACGTGAACCTGGCAATAACTCCAGCCATAAGTAGTGTGCGCGCCCGCTAAAATCTATTGCTGGCCGTGTTGCGGCAAAATACGTCCGCGAACCATATTACCGATAATGCCAACAGATAGAGGACACTTTAACGAACACGACAGTATCAAAACTATGTACCTGGAGAGTAGAATAAGGGGGGTAAAACCAGCAATAAGTTGTGCGCGCGCCCGCTAAAATCTATTGCCGGCGGTTTTGCGGCAAAATACGTCCGCGAACCATATTACCAATATTGCCAACAGATAGAGGACACTTTAACGGACACGACAGTATTAACATCATGTACCTGGGGAGTAGGTTAAGGGGGGTAAAACCAGCAATAAGTTATGCGCGCGCCCGCTAAAATCTATTGCTGGCAGTTTTGCGGCAAAATACGTCCGCAAACCATATTACCAATAATGCCACCAGATAGAGGACACTTTAACGGACACGACAGTATCAAAATTATGTACCTGGGGAGTAGAATAAGGGGGGTAAAACCAGCAATAAGTTATGCGCGCGCCCGCTAAAATCTATTGCTGGCCGTGTTGCGGCAAAATACGTCCGCGAACCATATTACCAATAATGCCACCAGATAGAGGACACTTTAACGGACACGACAGTATCAAAATTATGTACCTGGGGAGTAGAAAATCTCCCAAAATCTAAATCTCAATGTGGATAAAACAAGTATCATAAATTTTCAAACTCGAACTACCAGAAATCAACGTCGACCGATTATTAAATTTAATAATAAAGCCATTGAAGTTAAGGATAGTACTAAATTTTTAGGATTAGTAATAGATAAAAGACTAAATTGGAACTGTCATGTTGAAGTGACCTCAATCTGGTGGCATTATTGGTAATATGGTTCGTGGACGTATTTTGCCGCAAAACTGCCAGCAATAGATTTCTTCGGGCGCGCGCATAACTTATTGCTGGTTTTACTCCCCTTATTCTACTCCCCAGGTACATAATTTTGATACTGTCGTGTCCGTTAAAGTGTCCTCTATCTGGTGACATTATTGGTAATATGGTTCGCGGACGTATTTTGCCGCAACACGGCCAGCAATAGATTTTAGCGGGCGTGCGCATAACTTATTGCTGGTTTTACCCCCCTTATTCTACTCCCCAGGTACATAATTTTGATACTGTCGTGTCCGTTAAAGTGTCCTCTATCTGGTGGCATTATTGGTAATATGGTTCGCGGACGTATTTTGCCGCAAAACTGCCAGCAATAGATTTTTTCGGGCGCGCGCATAACTTATTGCTGGTTTTACCCCCCTTATTCTACTCCCCAGGTACATAATTTTGATACTGTCGTGTCCGTTAAAGTGTCCTCTATCTGGTGGCATTATTGGTAATATGGTTCGCGGACGTATTTCGCCGCAACACGGCCAGCAATAGATTTTAGCGGGCGCGCGCATAACTTATTGCTGGTTTTACCCCCCTTATTCTACTCCCCAGGTACATAATTTTGATACTGTCGTGTCCGTTAAAGTGTCCTCTATCTGGTGGCATTATTGGTAATAAGGTTCGCGGACGTATTTTGCCGCAAAACTGCCAGCAATAGATTTCTTCGGGCGCGCGCATAACTTATTGCTGGTTTTACCCCCCTTATTCTACTCCCCAGGTACATAATTTTGATACTGTCGTGTCCGTTAAAGTGTCCTCTATCTGGTGGCATTATTGGTAATATGGTTCGCGGACGTATTTTGCCGCAACACGGCCAGCAATAGATTTTAGCGGGCGCGCGCATAACTTATTGCTGGTTTTACCCCCCTTATTCTATTCAATTCAATTCAATTCAATTCAATTCAAATTATCTTTATTCATAAAGTAGGTACATTAAAAATATACATGAATAGTGTCACATTTCTTATAAGTTATAATAAAATTTACATGCTTATAGTAAATGGGAAAAATTGTAAAAGAACAAAAAACTAACAGTAAAAACATACTTTGATTAGTAGGGAAAGAAAAGTCAATTATAGTTCATCAAATGAATAAATAGCCCTGCTAATGAGAAATTTCTTAAGTTTGTTTTTAAATTTTTTTATATTTACTTCTGCTTGTATGTCCTTTGGAAGTTGATTATAGAATTTTGTTCCGGCGTATTTGGGTTTTTTTTCGAAAAGACGCAATTTATGAGGACTTAATGCTAACTTGCCTCGATTTCTTGTAAGATAATCATGTTTCTTTCCAACCAGCTCTATTTCATGAAATCTGTTTTTAACGGAGACCACTGTTTCAAAAACATACATACCGAAAACTGTCATTATATTTTCTGTTTTAAACTTTCTCTTAACAGAAGTTCTAGGTGGAAGGTTGTAAATTATTCTTATAGCTTTTTTTTTGCATTCTTAATATAGATTTTAAGTTTCTCTTATTGGTTGAGCCATAAAGGGAAATCCCAAATGAAATCACTGAATGTATGTATGAAAAATAAACCAACTTCAAAGTTTCTATTTCGCAATAGTTTTTTAATCTAGTTAAGGCATATAATCCGGAAGAAACTTTTGAAAGTACTTTTTCAACATGACAGTTCCAATTTAGTCTTTTATCTATTACTAATCCTAAAAATTTAGTACTATCCTTAACTTCAATGGCTTTATTATTAAATTTAATAATCGGTCGACGTTGATTTCTGGTAGTTCGAGTTTGAAAATTTATGATACTTGTTTTATCCACATTGAGATTTAGATTTTGGGAGATTTTCTACTCCCCAGGTACATAATTTTGATACTGTCGTGTCCGTTAAAGTGTCCTCTATCTGGTGGCATTATTGGTAATATGGTTCGCGGACGTATTTTGCCGCAACACGGCCAGCAATAGATTTTAGCGGGCGCGCGCATAACTTATTGCTGGTTTTACCCCCCTTATTCTACTCCCCAGGTACATAATTTTGATACTGTCGTGTCCGTTAAAGTGTCCTCTATCTGGTGGCATTATTGGTAATATGGTTCGCGGACGTATTTTGCCGCAAAACTGCTAGCAATAGATTTTTTCGGGCGCGCGCACTACTTATTGCCGAGTTATTGCCAGGTTCACACAAGTTGCAACCACAGATAACTTAAGTAAGATACAGAGAATTGAAGAGTATGGCACAGCCATGCAATCTTAGCTCTAGTATCTTGTGGCGGATATAGGTATAGCCTAACTTAGGCTAGGCCTACTTGTTATCCTACGTGAGCGAGGAAGAGCCTGAAAGGCAATGGCCAATTTAGCAGTTCTGTACAGTAGGGTAGACTAGCCTTAAGTTAGGCTATAATGCACATAAAGGTGACTGGGAATCCTTTAACTTGTCACCAGAAATTAAGATTGTTTAACTTAGGCTACGGTACTGAACAATTGTAAAATTTGTAAACATTTGGGACCCAGACCCCAGCTTAAAAACACTTTCTGAAGTGTGAAATTGTGTAAAAAGTAAAAAGTGTATAAAATGAAGTTTTGGAGGATACTAATTAATTGGGGGAAAAGCAATTCCAGTCCCAAATATTGACTGGAATTTAATAAAACCGACCCTAACAACAGTTCCTCCAAATACTAAATATACACCAATTTTACACAATTCCACACTTGAAGAATGTTGGATTCACTACATCGATGTGAAAAATTCACGAGGAAGATGTACTCGACATATAATTTACTGCTGTCTCACTCAAAGTCAAAGATAACCAAAACCGGCACGCACGGAGAGCACCAGCAACAGCAACTAGCCTACAACGAAAATTAAAATCACTTCGTCCAACAAATACATATTGATAGGTATCCACATATTTCACCAGGAACCACCCCGTTCTCTACATAATGTCCGAACGCGATTTTCCGACACAATCATAATGAAAATTAATCACAAATTTGAGCTACGTCCTCCTTTGTCACTACTTCACTTTGAACTAACAGCATGGAGTCATGGAGACAGTTCAAAACAAACAACTAACAACGAAACCACCAGCCAATCAGATTACTACACGAAAGAAATCATCAGCCAATCCGAAATCTGCACAATTGCATCATCTGTTGATCTGTTTTACCACAAACCACAAACAATAGCAATGCAGTTGCAGTGACAGGTCACCGTACCACAATTAGGCCCTACCCCTAGAATTCCCTCAATTTAACCTGAATTCCCTCTGTATTTCTCGCAAAATCTCGTTTTTAATAGCAAAGTACTGCAGTTAAGATTTCAACATGTAAGATCTTACGAACACTCACTTGTTGAGAAAAAAAATAATTGTTGATTATGAAATGAAACTGTTCTAAACCAACCAAACTTGCTGTATGATTTTATGACGAAAAAGTAATGGTTAATTATGAAATGAAACTGTTCTAAACTTACCAAACCAACCAAACTTGCTGTATGATTTCACGAGGAAAAAACAATGGTTCATTATGAAATGAAACTGTTCTAAACTAACCAAACCAACCAAACTTGCTGTATGATTTCATGAGGAAAAACTAATTATTGATTATGAAAAGATACTGTTCTAAACTAACCAAACCAACCAAACTTGCTGTATGATATCACGAGGAAAAAAATGTAACGAGTTATTTTTCCTAGGGGGGTATATTTTTGTTATTTGGCCGCGCGACTGTTGAGGTAAGCAAGCGGCGGCGGCGAACCTGGCTAGCGCCCTTTGACCCGGCTTATCAGTTTGGATAAGCTTGGGTATCCTGGGACTACCGGATAGCCTAGGACGGACATTCGAGTCGTGGATCCCGGACAGTGAGGATAGTGTGGTGTCTTGTGGAGACGACAGATACGTTGGTGGTGTACGTACAGAGAGGAGTGTACGGTACGAGTGACAGATTCATTTAATTTGCATTTGGGGGCACAGCCCTAGGAATCGGAAAAAAAATTGTTAACATAAGCATAGGTCGATATGCACATCAAATTAAAGGTCTTCACTAGTAGATTACAATGCCGTAAATTCAAGCTCAAAAGAACGCCTGAGTAAAAAATGGCAGTCGTTCAAAGATTCAAAATGTTTGATTCTTAGCTTGGGCATTAGAGTTGTGTATTGGATTATAGTGGCCTGGTAGACCCCGCCTGGTGATAACTCGCATTGTGGTTTTTATTGGCAAGTCGTAGTGTAACTCACTGTGTTTTAGGCACTCTGGGCTTAACTGTTGGATAGTTGAGACGAAGCCCGAGTTGCGTAGTCAGCAACGACCCCCTAGGAGTGTGGAGAATCGGCGTAGGCCTGGTGGTGATTATTGCACGTTTGTTTTGGTGACTTGTTTTTGACTTGTTCACAGTGCCCGTGTATGACTGAGCCAGTCCTATACCGGTTAGACCCGGCTTTTGGCCTAGTGGTTACCCTGACCTTATCGCAGACCCTGGAACTTTACCCAGCCATTGTAGGCTGAGCTATCCCCGGCAAACGTTTGCGACTGCACGCACTTGTAATATTTTTCCAGTGCAGAAAGGAGCGTCGCAAAAATAATGGTTTATTATGAAATGAAACTATTCCAAACCAACCAAACTTGCTGTATGATTTCATGAGGAAAAAATAATTGTTCATTATGAAATTAAACTGTTCTAAACTAACCAAACCAACCAAACTTGCTGTATATGATTTAATGAGGAAAAAATAATTGTTCATTATGAAATGAAACTGTTCTGAACTAACCTAACCAACCAAACTTGCTGTATAATTTCATAAATCGGTTTTATAAGAGAACCCGTTAGGTAGGCCTACCTAAATATACAACCAAACAGTAAAGTACAAACCATGAAACTAAATAACAGTAAAGAAGCCTACAAACCATGAAATTTTATTTAGATTATTTAGATTTGGATTATTTAGACAACAAATAAGATAACCCTATTAATAAATTAGATAGTAGACACCAGTGCACCCAGTGTCACCAACATGAACTACTGTAAACACGATGAACGACTAACAACTTGTAGGCTAAAAAAAAATGGCTTGCTCTTAGTTAAGCATTAGTGTATAATCGTTTGCAGTAAAATATTTTACGATTTGGATTTTTGAACAGTCTTAGGCCTAACTATCCCATTGTTTCATAAAACACCCCAAGTGTATTAAATACTGTAACCAGTGCGAAGTTGAGTTGTATAGGCCTATGGGAATGTTCTTTTTTTATACTGTACTAGCTGAACCCGGCAGACGTTGTCTTGCCTTTGACTATAATTTAAGTACCGTTACGTTTAATCGTTCGCATGGCTCAATCACGTCCTGGTTGAAGTTCGTTCGCTACGCTCACTCACCTTTAGGTTGGAGCTCGTTCGCTACGCTCACTCACCTTTAGGTTGGAGCTCGTTCGCTGCGCTCACTTGCCTTCAGGTTAGCTCGTTCGCTACGCTCACTTGCCTTCAGGTTAGCTCGTTCGCTACGCTAACTCGCCTCCAGGTTGAAGTTCGTTCGCTACGCTCACTCACCTTTTGGTTGCAAATTAGCTGTTGTCATAAATGTAAAAGAAATAATAGTGCTGCACCCTGTTGGTAATCCTTGTAACTTTAATGCTATTGAACATCATAGAACAGAATCAACTTGTTTAATTGAAACAGCTGTTAAGATTCATTAATTCCATTTCTCATAAGTTTAACATGGGAAACTCCAGAGCCACTGGGGCGGAGCTGATTGGACGGATCACGAAATTGATGGTGTATAAACCTATTCCATGACATTCTACACGTATGTACAAAGTTTCGTAACAATCGGTTCAGCGGTGTCTGAGTTTATCACTGCCAAACAAACAAACATCCTCTTTTATATACTGTACTAGCTGTCCCCGCGGGCTTTGCCCCGTTTAATTTTTAAGTGAGCTCGTTCGCATGATAAATGATAAATGATAAATGATTTTATTAGCCATTCAGTACAATAAATACAATAGGCATTGTCAAAAATACAGCCAAAATGAACAGTACAGAAAGCTGCAAATACAAGAACTAAAGACTACAAAAATAAATCAGCAAAACCATGCACAAGCAAGCAAATAAATAAATAAATAGTATACCTTCCAGATTTCTATTCTAAGGTACAATAAATGGACCATGCTTCATAGCAACATAAAAATCTTCTACTTGATATAAAGGGTTTGCCAATAGCCACTTCTTCAGAATAGTTTTAAATTTGGAATTTGGAAGAGATTTCACTTGATCTGGCAGCGAGTTGAAAAGATTGATACCTGTAACAGGGAAGCATTGTTGTGTTTTACTTAGTCTATTATAACTTAAGTGAATATTGTTACAGAATCTGGTCTTGTTCTGGTGTACATCTGAATTTCGAGCAAGTGTGTTTTCTGATTCTTTAATGGCCATGAGACACTGAAAAATATAAACATTGATTACAGTCATGATCTGCAACTCACAAAAGAAAAAGGTTTACAATGAGCCAAATACTCAGTCCTACAGATTACCCTGACTGCTTTCTTCTGTAGCAACAGAATCTTCTGAGCCTGGGGGGAGTGGCCCCATAGCCTAGTTCCATAAACCACATGAGCCTGAAAAAAAGCAAAAAAAGCAAGTCTTACAAAATCAAAGGGCATCTCGTATGAGAGCTTACGAAGCAGACACGTTACTCTATTTAACTTAGTGCACAGTGCTTCAATGTGGTCACTCCACCCAAGCTCAGATTCAAGGGTGAAACCCAACAATTTTACTGCATCTTGTTTATCCACATTCTTACTAAGACTGAAAAGGATTTCCTGTGTTTTCCCTTGGTTAAGAGCTAGTCTATTACCCGAGAACCAATCAGTGGCAGTATTAAGCATTCCACTTACAGCTAGTTTAGCAACTACAGGGTCTGAATCACTAGCAAACAGGGTTGTGTCATCTGCGTATAGCAGCACATCATTTGATACATTGTAATAAATGTCATTCATGGCCACAATAAATAGGAAAGGCCCAAGTATCGAGCCCTGAGGGACCCCATACTTCACCTTAAGCGGACTGGACTGGTCACCAGCCCAGCTTACCACCTGAGACCTGTCTTCAAGATATGAATGGACCACCCTGAGTGCAAACTCCCCCAGTCCGAGTCTCTCAAGTTTATTTAAAAGAATATTATGCGGCATACAGTCGAAGGCTCGAGATAGGTCACACAAGAGAACAGCAGTAGAAGACTGCCTCTCGAAAGCACCCAAGACAACCTGTATGAGGGAGTCCACAGCGGTGACTGTGGAAAAGCCTCTCCGAAAACCATGCTGAGCCGGAACAAGGAGACCGTGCAACTCAAAGTGGCCATACAACTGGTTTAACATTAAACCCTCAAGGATCTTACTAAAAACTGGTAACAGAGATACAGGTCTATAACTAGCCATGCTATTTCTGGGCCCCTTTTTGTACACAGGTACAGTCCTTGCCCTTTTTAGGACTTCCGGAAAAACCCCTTCTAATAGGCAGCAATTAAACAGATGAGCTAGTATTGTGGCAATATAAGGTACAATTTTTTTCAAAAACTCAGTGGACATATCAAACACATCCTTACTACATGATGGTTTAAAACTATTTACAATATTTACAATATCAGTGGGTGTGACCATCATCCACTCAAAGGCTACTTGTGACATAGGAATATTATTTAAATAATCCACCTTATTTCCTACAATACCACTCACGATATTTTCTACAGAGTCGAGGAAAAACAAGTTGAAATCCTCCGCAGAAGCAAAGTCGGTCTCACCATCACTTCTGGGACTGGACCTGCTCCGGTTGATAAGACCCCACGCTGCCTTGCAAGGGTTGGCAGCCCTTGCTACCATGTCAGCAGCTGCAGACTGTTTGGCCACTCGCAGCTGCCTACGATATTCCTTTCTCAAACCCTGCAGATGAGGGAGCATGGACGGATCTGACTTGGTCAAGTCACGCACAGACAAAATATATTGTTTGAAATTGGCAAGCTCTGTAGAGTACCAATTTTTAAGTTTATTAGGCCTATTCACACTTGACAATGTACTGCCCACGGGGCCTCCCGGTACCGTCTTTTGAATTAGAGGAAAGTGCAGATCAAATGTATCCTTGAATTTCAAAAAGAAATCCGTAAAGGCCACCTCCGCCGGGAGCGCACACACATCATTGAACCATATTGGCACATGGTTTGCCACGTCATTAATAAAAAGATTCATTCTAAAATCATTAGAGAGTCTAAAAGTTACCAGTTTAGGCGAACGTTTTAAAATGTTACGGGACTTAAGCATTAAGAGAACATGCTTATGGTCAGCTATCTGTTCATCACTAACAACTACATCGTACTCCCATGCGTTTAAATTAGTGAGAAAGGAGTCCAAAGAAGCATTGTTCCTTGTAGGGACTAAAACACTGCTGTACAATCCAAAGCTACGTAGGGTATTCAAAAAGTCTACAGAATCATTATTATGCTTCAATAAGTCTAGATATTATGGTCCGTACCAATAACTATTGATAGATTAAAGGTAATTAAGAATGTCAAACACAGTTCCAAAAGGAAAAAGAATCTTTCAACAGAACCACTAGGGGATCGGTACATGGCTACTACGATAAGATCAAAATCATGCATCAAAATTGCAGCAAACTCACCCTCAAACTCTTCACAGTAGTTGCTTAGATCCAAACCTGTACACTTAAGACCAGGCTTAACATATATGGCAACACCGCCACTAGGATTTTTCCTGCAAAAATGAGAGGCAAGACCGAGTTCACCGATGTTGCTGTAACGTCTCATGGCTCAATCACGTCCTGGTTGAAGTTTGTTCGCTACGCTCACTCACTTTTAGGTTGGAGCTCGTTCGCTGCGCTCACTTGCCTTCAGGTTAGCTCGTTCACTACGCTAACTCGCCTCCCGGTTGAAGTACGCTCGCTACGCTCACTCACCTTTTAGTTGCAAATTAGCTGTTGTCATAAATATCAAATAAATAATTAGTGCTGCACCCTGTTGGTAATCCTTGTAACTTTAATGCTATTGAAGAACATCATAGAACAGAACCAACTTGTTTAATTGAAACAACTGTTAAGATTCATTAATTCCATTTAAATATGAGTACTCATAAGGTTAACATGGGAAACTCCAGATCCACTGGGGCGGAGCCCGAGAGTCCGATCAGAATAAAAACAGCTTAGTTTTCCTATTTAATGCCTAAAGAATCAGTATACCAAATTTCAGCCTCCTAGCACAGAAAACACACTACTATAACCCAGAATGCTAACCGCATGTTAAAAAGCGTTAAGTACTCGGAGAGAGCTTTGCCTGTCAATTCGTAGGCAGCGCCACCAGCTTTGCCATGAACTCAGCATAGCAACGCTGGTGGCGCTGCCTACGAATTGACAGGCAAAGCTCTCTCCGAGTACTTAACGCCTTTTACCATGCGGTTAGCATTCTGGGTTATAGTAGTATGTTTTCTGTGCTCCTAGGTAAATGGGAAGTAAGAGAATTAGTGATGAGTGAGTGAGTCAGTCAGTGAGGGCTTTGCCTTTTATACAGACTGTCCCAAAAGTCCTGGACCGGTTTAATATTTTCTAAACGACAACAGATAAATCAATAAGATTTGGTACGTATCAACACCACACCTAAAAATCTACTTTTTTAAGGAAATTTAAATTTACTGTCACATCATGGGGACGTCCCGCATGGAGTCAGAAGGAAATCTTAAATAGAAGCATAGGTTGATATGTACATAAAATTAAAGGTCTTTACTAGCAGATTATAATGCCGCAAATTTGAACTCAAATGGACTACCAAGTCAAGAATGACAGTGGTTCAAAGATTCATTAATTTGCATTTGGGGGCACAGCCCTAGGAATCGGAAAAAAAATTGTTAACGTAAGCATAGGTCGATATGCACATCAAATTAAAGGTCTTCACTATTAGATTACAATGCCGTAAATTCATGCTCAAAAGAACGTCTGAGTTAAAAATGGCAGCCGTTCAAAGATTTCTTGAACCTGCCATTTTGAATCTTTGAACGACTGCCATTTTTTACTCAGGCGTTCTTTTGAGCTTGAATTTACGGCATTGTAATCTACTAGTGAAGACCTTTAATTTGATGTGCATGTCAACCTATGCTTCTATTTAAGATTTCCTTCTGACTCCTTGTGGGATGTCCCCATGATATGACAGAAAATTGATAGTTCCTTAAAAAAGTAGATTTTTAAGTGTGGTGTTAATGTGCAAAATCTTATTGATTTATCTGTTGTCGTTTAGAAAATATTAAACCGGTCTTTTGGGACAGTCTGTATAGATTTAGTAATTTGCCACTGTACTTTACATGATTTGTGATGAACATATGTTACAATGCATTTATATACATTTTCATAAAAGCTGTCTTGGCTACCCTAGCTTACCATAAGACCAATGTAAAAAATATTAAAATTTCATTTACATTTTTTACCAAAAAACTAAATTTCCCAGAACCGTGGCTAGCATGGATATTTTTTTTAGCCTGAAACTAAGATATTCCTAACAATTTAGAGGAAATCCTAGGAGCCGTTTTTGAAATCATTGTGCGCAAACGTTACTCATACTATAGTATCTATAGATGTGTACATTCAATATGTAGTATGAAAAAATAAAAAAATAAACTTACTATTAATGATTAATTTAACATAAACATAACCCAAATTTTAAAATATACAGCAGGTACGTCAATGTTTGTATATAAAAAAAATCACAAACCGCCAAAACTCTTATTTCATAATATAGGTAACGTAACACGTCGCACGTTCTATAGTCAACTAGGCATTATTTGCATTTTATTTAGCTTTAAATAGGCCTTAATTTAATTTGATATTTTAACCGAATATGAATGCTAGATGAGTATTTAAGGGAGTGAAACAATTTGGCTATGTAGCTTTATTTCTTATTGAAATCCTCTTGTTTTTTAACCGGGACCGTAAAAAAACTCAATAATCAAGGGGGGGGGACCTAGTGTCATAATAGATAACCTAAATGTTCTCAGTACCAAACGTCCTTATCCATCCATGACTACTTATATCCATCTATAAACAAGTTAGGTAATAAGTTTAATTTCAGTTTAATTTAAGCATTTAATTTCTCATGAAAATTAACATGATGTATGGCATGTCTATAACGCTCCTGTAAATGATAAGTATGATGTGTTCATCAATGTTTTCATGTATTATTTTAACTTATGTTTTCCTATGGTAAAATGCAGACAGACTTCCAAAAAAACAGGCTGGATGAACCAACACATTGTTCAGAGTAAACAGGAAATCAACAGACTAAGTAATTTAAATCGGCTTACCAGGGACAAAAATGTTAAATTGGCCTTGAAAAACAAAAAAACTGAATTAAAATCCCAAATTCTTGGAGCTAAAACTAACTTTTTTAGTGATAAGATACGCAATGCAGACAATGTTTGCAAGACAACATGGGATATTATAAATAAAGAGGTAGGCAGCAGTTCAATCCGCCAACAAAACATTACTTTAAAGCATAGAAACAGAGACGTCAGTGATCCCAGGTTGGTAAGTGCACTCCTAAACCAGTACTATGCCAACATGGTTGAAACAGAAGTCATCCCAAACATACCCAACAAAGCTACAAGTATCCAAACACCCCTTTTGAGCCGCTCAAATAAAAGTTTTCTTCCTCAACCACTATCATTAGAAGAAATCAAATCAATAGTTTTGTCTATTAAAAATAAATTTTCTTGTGGTTATGATGAGATCCCCATGCCTATTATTAAAACAGCAATTGACTATCTAAAATATCCGTTATGTCATCTTGTCAACTCTTCTTTTATTACAGGTATTTTTCCTGACAAATTAAAGATTTCTAAGATTAAACCAGTCTTTAAAAAGGGAGATCCCGCTATACCTGAAATTTCCGGTATAGTGTTGTTATTAAATTACCTCCTTGTGTTGTTATTCTATAGAAGATTTCTTTTTATAGCTCTATTAATCCATCCTATAATCAAGCTTATTTGCTACCAGCAAACTAGAGCTGGTTGTAGGTATATATTTACAAAAACGATTTCAATGATAAAGAAGAAAAAAATACAAATTGCAAGATCTAGTGACTGGTGAGCGAATTTAATAAATTTGTCTTTAGTCTTTTGTTATGTAGGACTAACTAACCAAAAGAGTAAAAAATGTTTTAACTACATTCATAAATACACAGCATTAATAAAGGATTGTATTGCATAGATTTAGCAATGTATGTAAATAAAATAATGTTAAAATAAGAAACATAATGTACTTGTTAGTTCTTATTTCTGTGACTCTATTCATGTATGTATGTACAGTTTGAATAAAGATGATTTGATTTGATTTGATTTGATTTGATACCTTCAAACTATAGACCTATATCTTTACTACCATCCTTTTCTAAGATCTATGAAAAAGCTATGTGTATAAAACTAACAGAATTTCTGGAAACCAACAACTTGATAGATAAAGAACAACATGGATTTCAATCCGGCAAGTCTGTGATTAGTGCTAGTGTTCAGTTCATTGAATCAGTAATAGATTCGGTGGATAAGAGAAATAATGTTACTGGGGTCTTTATGGACCTCAGCAAGGCTTTTGATAGTGTGTCACACTCCAAGCTGGTAAATATCCTGTTTTGTTTGGGTATCAAGGGAAGAGCTTTAGATTGGTTTAAATCGTATTTAAATAACAGACAACAATATGTAGAAATAACTAATGTCACAAACAACAATAAGGTAAATTTTACTTCATCATTGGAATTTTTAAAATATAGAGTGCCACAAGGATCAATCCTGGGACCACTGTTGTTCATATGTTATACAAAGGGTTTACCAGATGTATTAGATGATGCTAAAGTCTGTTTATATGCTGATGACATTAGCTTACTTGTATCTGGTAATACCCATCAAAAAGTAGAGTCAATAGCAAATAACCAATTTCCACACGTAAATACTTTTTTAAACAATTTAAACCTTTAGTTAATATAAATAAGACAAATTGCATATCTTTCTCAACATATCAAAGTAATAAACCAGCTCAACACAGAATTTTGATGGAAGGAAAATGTCTAGAAGAACTGCAAAATTTTAAATTCCTAGGACTTGTACTTGACAAAAATTTGAATTGGAACCTTCATATTGAACATCTTGGCCGTAAAATTTCATCAGGGATTTTTGCTCTGAGAAAAATTTCTAAATTATGTCCTTTGGAAACATTAAAAATAATTTACTTTGCTTTTAGCGAATTTCCCATATAGGGAATAAGCTATTACCGTAGTACTCATGGTAAGACCTGGACCCGGGACCGATTTTTTTTTTTCGTTTTGAGGTCCCTAGAGGCCAAAAACACCATCCGTTCAAATTCATATATATATATATATATATATATATATATATATTTATATATATATATGTGTCCGTTAGCACGATAACTCAAGCAAAAATGATCCGATTTTGATGAAATTTGGTACTAACGTGTAAACCTACGTTTATTCGAACGAGTTCGCGAACCAGCATGATCGGACCATGGGAACGGGGGTTTATGTGGGCTTTTATGGGGTAAAAATGGGTTTTTCCCATTTTTGACCCAAAAGACATACAATTTTGCAATTTCTTTCCAAACTATTTTGTAGAGCTTAAAAAAACAAATAATTTAGTATATTGAAGCGTTATAATGCGCCTAATGGTTACGGAGAAAATTCAAAAAAATTGTAAATTTAAAATTCCCATGTTATTCTTATGGAGAATAAGTAAACTGTTGTAGTTTGCTTGTTTATTAACTTATTTTACCCAAATTTGGAAAATGTTTTTATTTCTTACTAACTATTAACATTATACATAAAAAACACTTTTACCCTCCCTGTTGCAGCAAACCTAAGTATGTTTTAAACTGATTCTATTTAAATAGGGAATAACTGTGATATTTTTAAGGAGACATTTCAGTGTAAATCCATTCAGGGAAATGGAAATTCGCTTAGTCTGCAGGTTTGCTGCGGCGGGTGTATTATTCACTCCCACATCTCCTTTGGCATAATTTTATATGGAGCAACCTCTCATGAAAATTTGGAACAAATATTATTAGGCCTATTTCAAAAAGAAGCACTTCGTATCATGTTAAACATTCAAGATTGGAGAACCTCAGTTAAAGAACAATTTTCCAAACTTGGTATTCTTACTGTTTTTGCCCAATATATCTTTGATTTGATCTTGTTTGTAAAGAATAATTTACCAAAATTTGAGACTTTGGGTTCATACCACAGCTATGGGACAAAGGCACAGACACAAAATCAGTTTTTGAAATCGCAACTTAAAATTTTTTGAAAATAAACCTTCATATGCTGGGATAAAATTTTATAACCTTCTACCAGATAATATTTTACGAATAACAGACAAAAGTAAATTTAAAAAACGGCTAAAAACTTTTATGTTATCCAAGCCCATTTATTCCTTAGATGAATTTTTTGGTTGAAAGTGTTGTAAATTTGTAAGTTATAAGCTTTTGTATTTTTGTTTAGCCTTTTTATATAAGTTATGGTTATTTTTAACAATAAAATTTAATTGTATAACGCCATTCTGGTGCAACATGTTGTACTCCTGAATAAAGATTATATGACTATGACTATGACTATGACTAAGTCAAACAATAAACATTGATGCAATTTATATGTTTTCAGCTTTCGTCTCTTTACGAGACAAAGCCTCCGATATCGAAGGCCAAGATGATTTCAATAACTCGGACAGCCATGAAAGCAATCAAATTCTACAAGCATGTTGTACAAAGTGTGGAGAAGTTTATACAAAAGGTAATAATTCTTGAGTGTTTTGTCTTAACATTTTTAGTAGAAAGTAAATTTGTCAATGTCATCCAGTACTTTGATTGATGGCTCGTATGGATTTATAATTTTTACTTAACTATAGCCTAAAATAAATATACGATAGAATCTTTTATACCTTACTGAATACTTTGATGACATTACATTTACATAACCTGTTTTTGTTACCTCAAAACATCTATTAAAATGTTTCAAGGGCCGTTTTGCAACTTAAAGATCTTCAACAAGCTCCTAATGCACCAGGACCAGGGTAAGCTAGTTTCAATCTCTAGCGCTTGGTTTTTACTTCCTCCTCCAAATTAGCCTGTCCCCATCTCTACAAGACACTCCATAAAACACGCCATAAAAGCTTTTAACAATGGCAGGGAAAATTTACACTTGAGCCAAGGATGAATAGCTTAAGTGATAACATTTTTGCTGTTAAAGGGATCAAACCTACTTGAAATGCATTGCCAGATAACGAATGTTTGAGGATGAACATTTATGTGCTTGAGAGAGGGCAGATGGCCATCAGTTTTGGGGTACGCCCCCACCATGCACGCTGGTATAAGCAGGAAGTCAGAATCAGATTTTCGGCGCCGAATGTCTGACTCCGATGAGGTGGCCATAATGCAAGCAGGTTTAAGCTGTACCTGTCTGTGTTAAGACCTATTTAAGGGATATATACATATTTTCCCGCAACTTCTTGCAGACGACAACAGGTTGTTTTTAATACTTTAGTATGTTTCAAGTATACCTTTTATTTAATTCTCTTAAAAATCTACCACAAGCTCACAAAAAATCTGGGAAAGTTATCACAAAACCTTGAGTTAGCATCCAACAGGGTTGTCAGCGGCCGGGAATTCCGGGAAAATCGGGAATTATGCGTGAATTTTAACAACCGGGAAATATGCGTGAAAATCGTATTATTCCGTGAATTTAATTGATATCGTTATTACAGTTTTTTTAGAGTAATTTTAATAGTTATAAACCGTTTTGCAATACTTTCTTGATTGATTTTATAGTAAACCAAAATTTACGGTTAACTGGCGAGTGGCGATGGTTCGGAAGAAGCAGAAGGTAAGTTGGATGTACACTACCTACCACCATGAATAGGCCTACGCGGGAAGCCGACGCCGCCGGTTGCCGGAAGCAGACGCCGCCGGTTGCCGGAAGCAGACTACATTGTGCTGAACTGTAACTGACTTCCATCCAACCTAGTGTTAAGATTTATTTGATTCTGATATTATCTGGTGATACAGTACCTATTTTCAGCGATTATAGCATTTAAAATAAATGTGTAGTAGTAGGCCTACAAGTTATTTTTCCAACCCATTCCAAAAACTACAAATCTTCCTAACATTGAACGGCAATCCAGCTGGTGCTCAGGAAGCCTGAAAACGTCTTAAAGCCTTTTTTATTCTTATTCAATTATTTTAATTATATCACACAAGACTAACAAATAAAAAAATACCCCCGCCGCAGCAAACCTGCAGACTAAGCGAATTTCCATTTCCCTGAATGGATTTACACTAAAATGTCTCCTTAAAAATATCACATTTATTCCCTATTTAAATAGAATCAGTTTAAAACAAAAACATACTTAGGTTTGCTGCAACAGGGAGGGTAAAAGTGTTTTTTATGTATAACTAGCTGTAACCCGCGGGCTTTGCCCCGTTTAACTTCTTAATTTTCAAGATGATCTCGTTTGCATGGCTCAATCACGTCCTGGTTGAAGTTCGTTCGCTACGCTCACTCACCTTTAGGTTGGAGCTCGTTCGCTGCGCTCACTTTCCTTCAGGTTAGCTCGTTCGCTTTGCTCACTTGCCTTCAGGTTAGCTCGTTCGCTACGCTCACTCGCCTCCAGGTTGAAGTTCGTTCGCTACGCTCACTCACCTTTTGGTTGCAAATTAGCTGTTGTCATAAATGTAAAAGAAATAATAGTGCTAGTGCTGCACCCTGTTGGTAATCCTTGTAACTTTAAAGCTATTGAACATCATAGAACAGAACCAACTTGTTTAATTGAAACAGCTGTTAAGATTCATTAATTCCATTTCTCATAAGGTTAACATGGGAAACTCCAGAGCCACTGGGGCGGAGCCCGGAAGGATTTTTGGGATAAAAATATGCCTATATGTTAATCGGGAATATGAGCTATCATCATGCCGAATTTCAGCCCGATCCGACCAGTAGTTTTCGCGTTTACTTTTCCCATACATACACACACACAGACACCACCTCTTTTTTATAATAGTATAGATAGATAGATAGATGTTAATAGTTAGTAAGAAATAAAAACATTTTCCAAATTTGGGCAAAATATGTTTATAAACAAGCAAACTACAACAGTTTACTTATTATCCATAAGAATAACATGGGAATTTTAAATTTACAATTTTTTGGAATTTTCTCCGTAACCATTAGGCGCATTATTACGCTTCAATATACTAAATTATTTGTTTTTTTAAGCTCTACAATTTAGTTTCGAAAGAAATTGCAAAATTTTATGTTTTTTGGGTCAAAAATGAGAAAAACCCATTTTTACCCCATAAAAGCCCCCATAAGCCCCCGTTCCCATGGTCCGATCATGCTGGTTCGCGAACTCGTTTGAATCAACGTAGGTTTACACGTTTGTACCAAATTTCATCAAAATCGGATCATTTTTGCTCGAGTTATCGCGCTAACGGACACACACACATTTATATATATATATAAATATATATATATATATAAATATATATATATATAAATATATATATATATAAATTTGAACGGATGGTGTTTTTGACCTCTAGGGACATCAAAACAAAAAAAAAATCGGTCCCGGGTCCAGGTCTTACCGTGAGTACTACGGTAATAGCTTATTCCCTATATGGGAAATTCGGTAAAACAAGGTCAGGAGTTGAGTCATAGTTATATACTGTAGGAATGTGGAGAGGCTAGGCCTGTTGGTATGGATTAGGCATTCCCTGGAATGTAAGTCGTGTAAGGGGAGATGGACTGTCTTAACTTCTGGCATGTTTATTGCATATCAATATAAACAAGGGCAGAGTGATGTCATAGCTATGTACTGTAACTTCTGGTATGTGTTTTTGCATATCAATATAAACAAGGGCAGAATGATGTCATAGCTATGTACTGTAACTTCTGGTATGTGTTTTTGCATATCAATATAAACAAGGGCAGAATTTTATCATCATAGCTATGTAGGCCTACTTTAGGAATGTCGAGAGGTCAGGACAGCTGGTATTGGCATGGCATTGCAAATAATTTGCACGAAAACTGATGAACATATTACGTTCCTTTGTAATGACGCATACCAAACAAGAAAACAAAGTCCGTATCGTATGTAAATACTGTCTCTAGTAGGCCTAATGTAACTAATGTTGTTTATCAAAATATATTATTGTCATTTGTTTGTTCATATCTAAGTTGTATTTTTGATATTACTAAACCGACATAAATTTATTTTGTTTTGCAAACTTACATGTATAAATTTATTCTGCAAAATAATTAACTATGTTAATTTTCAACCTCAATTTTCAATGTGTGCCGAGTGAATTTTAAGAGTTAATGGATTTTAAGAACTACCTAATAAACGTATATGTTTAATGTCTGTGTTGTCTTTATTATTTACCAAAATCCGTAATTATAATTGAATTTGTTTTTACATACATAATTCGGACATGGGTAAATTTAAGACAATCAACACAAGTTATTATTTGTCTCGTTAAACTCTGCCTTTTGAGAGGCCGTAATGCTCGTCTAGCATGACGTCACGATAGAAGACGGCAGGGGCGGACTGGGTACTCTATTAGGGCGTAAACCTTGACCAGCCCGAAGGCGCCAACCGGGGGGTCTGGGGGGTATGGAATACCCCCCTGTACAGAGGGGGGTCCGGGGGTCCTCCCCCGGGCCATTTTTTAAAAATTATACCTGTAAACTCGCATTTTTAGGCAATCTAGAGGCATTAACAGTGGAAAATCAGAAATCTGATAACTGACACTATTGGTTAATGTTTGGTTTACAAAATTTAGACTATTTACCCACACGACTTGGTGCTATTCTGACAGTAAATATCCTAACAAAAATAAAAATACAAATGATTTTCTTAGGTTCTTTCGTATTATATTTGTGTATTTTCTTTGTTTTCCCTTGCATGGCTTGGCTGCATGCATACAATATAAATCATTTGCTTCCTGTTTACAGCATGAACTTGCAACTGTTGTATTTTTTGGCACTGTAAATAACAGAAGTTATATATTTTAGATTTATATGAAATTATTATAACACAAACAATATGCTTTCACTGTGAACAAAACCAATTTATTGACTTGAACTTTTTAGCATTACATTAAGTCAAAACTGTACTGTAACCCTAAAGTAGGCCTACCTAACCTATTTCTACAAACGAAATAGCCTAGAGAGAACTAAGAAGGTATTTTAGGCTGGCTATCTGTAAGTAAAATAGGAAAGTTGACAAAATTAGTGCCATAGTGCATATTGAAATAGTTAATTAATAGGCTGTAGCCACATATTAAAATACTGTTTACTGTTTAACCTTTACTGTGTAATGGTTAAGTTAACAAATAAATACACTGTCACTAAATATATTTAAATTTTGTAAAAGTAGTGATTCTACAATACTGCTTTCGTTCATGTTTCCTGTGTAGGTAAAGAATATAAAAATAAATTGAAGCTTTCGACACAGAGACACAAATCTGACACCCACTAAAGAGAGACACATTTTAATTGGCACTGGCAGCTCACACTCTTTATTTATTTATTACATGCACGGCAAACGCCATTTACAAGAGAGTTGAGTTGATATTGATAAAATTAAATGTGACTTAAAGTGAAATAGTTATAGTGTGAGCAATAATTAAATATTATAACAAATATGAATAATATTAAATTATCTTCACTAGTTGTTTACCACAGACGACATCGTGACACCGACCGATGTCGGATGTAGTCGCAGTCACGAATACTAGAAAAATACCGGTATGGATCACAAACATAAACAAATTACGTTGTTGGCCCGAATCCTATACTGAGCATTGAACATATGATTTGGCAGTTCCATTTAAGCAATGTTAAATAATGTTTATTTTCGGGCCAAAAACGTAATTTGTTTATGTTTATGATCCATACCGGCATTTTTCTAGTACTCGACTCGTGGTCGCAGTGCAGTTTTTTTCGGGATCGGCGTAAAATGACGCGGGAAGAGGACAGCTGTTTGCTCAGACCACAGAGTAAAGTAAGTGCCTTCCACTCGGAGTAGGCCTACACGTACGAGAGAGAAGAGCTGCTTTGCTCTCGCTTGTCGACAGTGTCTATTCAGGTCTCACATCCGACTTTATGTTTTGCTATTCACTGCTGAAACTTTAACTCTAAGTTTTTCCTCTTGCTTTCAAAAAAATACATCTCGTCTCATTTTTAAAAATTTTTTTATGAATTTTTCCTTTAACGAGGGCGCAAATATTGGAATGTTGAGAAGGCGCATCGGCCCTCCGGCCGGTGGGCCGGCGGGCCAGTCCGCCCCTGGAAGACGGCAATGACGTATTTTTGCCGTTTGTGATCAGCTGCTTGTTTTAATCTTATCATGGAAAACAAAAATATAACCTAATTACGTCATTGCCGTCTTCTATGGTGACGTCATGCTTGACGAGCATTACGGCCTGTTTTTTTTTTAGTGTGGCCTTTTTGAGATAGTTGTGCTCAATGTGAGGTTATGACCTACCTTTACTATTGACTTCGAATAGCATCAAGTTTATATTTTTATCTTATCTTATTGTTTTTTTTAGGTTATAATAATTTGAAAATAGTTTGTAACATTTTAACGTATTTGTGTACTACTGTCTACTAGCCGTTCGCAAAATGTTCGGCAATTGTTTACTTCTTGTCAATTGACCTTGATATTGAAGTTGCTGGTGACTTCAATATCAATGTACTAGACGCCTCTCTTCCTGAGACTAAACAGCTGAGAGACCTTTTAGAGTCTTTTGGTTTGCAATGGCGCATAAACTCACCCACACGTGTAACTGCAACCTCGTCTAGTGCCATTGACAATGTAATCTCAAACTGTGAAAATTTGGTAACATCAGTTGTTACTACAGCCATCTCAGACCATGATGCGCAGCAGATATATATCAATGATTGTTCTCCAGCAAATACTCCCTCCTCGGTTTATGAGGGAAGGACTGTCAACCCCTCAACAATTAAATCATTTAAAGCCTGTTTAAAAAATGAGCAATGGAACTATTTATCACAAACCAAATCAACTGATGTTTTTCAACATTTCATGTACAGCTTTAGATATCACCTTGACTCAAACTGTCCAAAAAGAAAGATGAAAATAAAAATAAAATCTCAAAATGTTTCTTGGATAACTAAAGGTATTTTGGTATCTAGAGAAAAACTAAAGCAACACTATATTACGGCTAAGCAACAAGAGATGCAAATTTCAAAATATTTTTTAAAAATTACAAAAGAATTTACAGAAAACTAATTAGAGCAGCGAAATCCTATGAAATTAGAAAAAAATTAAAAGCTAGTGACAATATCTCAAAATCAGCATGGGGTGTGATCAACAATATAAAAGGCCAGAAAACTGAAAAACCTATTCATGTAAGAATAAACAGTGGGGTAGTCACAGAACCTTCGAATGTGGCAAACTACCTTAATGATTATTTTTCCCAAGTAGCAATTTCAAATGTGACATCCTTGGGAAATATGCAGCCAATGATAGGTGATAGTCCCATTATGTCTATGGGACTTTTCCCCGTAACAGAGGAGGAAGTTGCAACTGTCATAAATCAACTACCGTCGAAGAGATCAACAGATGTCGATGGCATGTCTGTGTGGCTTCTCAAGCAACTGTCTGAGCATATATTACGTCCATTGACGGAAGCAGTCAATGCATCTTTCAAGAGTGGGTGTTTCCCTGAAGATCTGAAAAGGGCAAAAATTATTCCAATCTTTAAAAAGGGGGACCCACTCAATGCCAACAACTACCGTCCTATCTCTCTCTTGCCTGTGTTTAGCAAAATCTTTGAAAAACTGTTCTTGATTCAGTTGTTAGCATTCCTCAATCATCACAACATTTTTTCATTTGATCAATTCGGGTTCAGAAGGGGGAAATGTTCAGTGGATGCAGTGCATAGCCTTGTCAGTAAGGTAATTGAGAATCTGGACAAGCATCACCCGACACTCAGTGTCTTTCTAGATCTTACCAAGGCTTTTGACTGCGTCGACCACAGTATCCTCTTGTCAAAATTAGAACACTACGGTGTTCGAGGTGTTCCGTTGCATTGGATAAAATCTTACCTTTCAAACAGAACTCAACAGGTGCAGGTCTCAAATCATCTTTCCAAACCAGCTCTGTTAAAGTATGGTGTCCCGCAGGGATCCATTCTTGGTCCAATTTTATTTTTAATTTACGTTAACGATCTGTCTTCAGCATCTGGATCTAGCGAATTGGTTCAGTATGCTGATGATACGACTCTCTGTTGCAGTGCCAACAATCTTCCAAATCTAGAAATCAAAACTTTTGTAGATCTAAATTCATGTGTTCAATTTTTTGAAAACATCAATTTGAAAATAAATTCTCAAAAAACAAATTTCATCCGTTTTTACAGGCACGGTGAACCAAGTGAGACTTTAACGGTCATGATTGATGACTCACAAATTGAACAAGTCAATTCTTTTAAGTTTCTGGGCATCACCATTGACCGGGGGCTCACTTGGAGTAACCACCTTGACAACGTCTGCACGAGGGTATCTTCAGGCTGTTTTGCCTTAAGAGTCCTCTTAAAATTTTGTCCAGAAAATGTCTTGCTAATGGCCTACTTTGGCCTTATTTACCCCCATCTTTCTTATGGAATTGCAATTTGGGGTGGATGTGCAGAAGCGGACTTCCACAGGTTGTTCCGTCTTCAAAAGAGAGCACTCAGAATAGTGGCTAAACTACAGGTGAGAGAGTCTTGTAGGGCCGTCTTCAGGGAGCTAGGCCTGCTTACTCTTGCCTCTCTGTATATCTTGGAAGCTGCCACGTTTTCCAAATTTAAATGCAGCCTAACACAAGGCCAGGACATTCACTCGTATTCAACTAGAGGCAGAGAACAATATAGGTTGGCCCAAAACAGGTCCCGTGCAGCATCAAGCTTGCCCTCTCAGACGGGGGTGAGATTTTTGAATAGTCTTCCTGAACAAATAAGGAAAGAAAGGAACGAAAAACGGTTCAAAAGGATTTTGAAAAGATATCTGATTAATAAAGAATATTACACTGTGGGTGAGTTTTTTGACACAAATGAGTAGATGGTGTTTGGCTGCTCTGAGGTTCTCAATCAATCAAATGACAAGTTCTGTGTAATTTTTTAATAATTTGTATTATTAATTGTTTTATGCTGTTGTATTTATTTGTTTTGCTGTTGCTTGTTATGCCTGTATTAAATGTTGACGGATGCCATGCAATTTTATATTTGTTTCAGGGCAATAAAGATATTATTATTATTATTATTATTATTATTACATCGGCACAAACCTCAGCAACTTCTTTCATAATCCATCATCGATTGGCACGCGTTTCGATCGATGTGCAGCTTGTTTCAAATTGAATGCTCTGTAATACAACTTTATAGTAACCTTTTATAAGCATTATTAAACAATTATTACACACAAGTAAAAAGTGGCCTTTATTTGAGTTTGAAACTGATCAAATGACTAGTCTACTGTACTAGCTTGACCAATTAATGTTTAAGGTAATAGAGTTTATAACCTCTGATAATTCTGAACAAATTATTAGCCAAATATAGTGTTATGAGTGGATGTTATCAAAATGGCACCCATAATGACCCACCGCGCTACCCCTTACCCGCCCGACCATCAGTGCGTCACTAATTAATTATGTGTCACGAAGTGTTCACCGTTTCATCGGTCGGGGCTTACGTAGTCCCTTGGGCAATTTGGCTTTTTTTTTAAATTTACTGATAAGTGTAACTTGTGTTGTGCCGTTCTTATCGCCGGGAATTCCGTACTTTTTAGCCGGGAAAACCGGGAAAAATGTGTGAATTTCGTTTATAGATCCTGCTGACAACCCTGATCCAACCTTGAGGTAAATAAATACATAGTACATAGTTAGATTGTTTTTTTTTTTTTTTTTTTGAAAGACAATATGACCAAATTTTTGGTACAATGCTGCTATAGTTAAAAAATAAATACTATGCACTTTACAATGGAAACCACTTAAGCGATTAATACGTAAACAAAAATTACAATCCGTCAGGCAGGTTGTCTGAAACCAGAATGAACAATTCATTCCAGTAAAATCTGAGTCAGACTACCTGTGTGCACTATGGCCCCTTACGTTTACTAGCATGGGTCAATAAGCGCGCCGAGTCTGACTTAATCGGCGCCGACAGTCTGACTCAGAAAACCAGCATTATGTACGTACCCTTAGGCGAGACAGTGACAACTGATAGTGGTGCCTTCACAACTACCATTGGCAACATCAAACCTTGGTGTTCTTAAACATCCTAATCCACTAGCAAAGTTTCTTGAGCTTCCATGGTATGAAAAATTGACGATAGTGGTTGGCCTCGTTGTGCAAATGTATTCAACATTTTATCTTCTATTTTTTACATTTTAGAGTTTTCTCAGTAGCCTCACGTCAAACAACGGTGACGGCAAAATTCTGATTGGCGGATCAAGCTAAATAGTTTAGTTTGAAGTTTTTACACTGATATGTATTTTATGTTTCAGTGCAAGCCCGAGTACAAAGTACCAGGGCTGTATGTGATTGATTCAATAGTGCGCCAATCCCGTCATCTGTTTGGCACCGAGAAAGATGTGTTTGCGCCGAGGTTTGCCAGAAATTTACAGCAAACTTTCGTCCATCTCTTCAACTGTCCTCCAGAAGACAAGGTCAGTTTTAAATACATTTGCTTAACATTTAATGCTTAACTACCCAACCTAAACTCAGTTTAGGTTTTAATCCGAGGGGTCCGCGGAATTGGCTAACTCTGGAACTCGCTAACCCCATGTTAAACGCCCTATCTTCAAATTTGGTCGATGGGAGGAACTCGCTAACTTGTTCGGTTTCGGAATTGGCTAACTCCGTAACCCGCTAACCCGCTCTAGAGCCGGGTTAGCGAATTCTGTCCTCGTACGGATGTCGCTAACTCGGTCCCTCGGCGGAACTCGCTAACTCCCAATCAGAAGCCTCGCGGGCCGTCCAATGGGAGCCAAGCACGAAGATTTTTGGCCAGTGTTGCCGAAAGTGTAGTACCTATATCGTATCGGTACCATAATGTCGTATCCTACGAATAATTAGGAGTAAGAGCAACGTAGCCGATAAAATAAATATATTTAGAAGTATTTTAATACTATTCTTATGGTTATTAGGGTAGAAAATGCATTATAGTCTTACCATAGACTAACCAACACAAGTAAACTTTACATCCTATTGTAAACTTTGAAGTTCGTTTTTCATGTCTAATTCATGTCCGGTGACACTGATCGCTAGTGTCGACGAAATTGTGTTTCTATTATTTTATAGTTAACTTCATGATTTGTTCTTTACTGTTCGGTTATATAAATAGGGTACGTGTTATAAGTTGTGATTAAAACGTTTTATTTGGTTAAACGAGGTTTTAAATTACTGAAAACAAGAAACAATTGTAAACAAAACACGACCTCTAAAGACAGTGCACCGGACATAACTACTATGAGAAATGTACTAATATAAGGGAGTATGTTTTATATGTGGTTTTCTTACTTAAATAGTAGTTTATTGGGATGCAAAATGATAATACTGTACATTTAATTAGGATATTATACATGTTATAAAATATCTATTTTCGTAGTCCACCATTTGTTTCTTTTATTCGAATAAATACCATTTTGTTAACTTCTGCAATAAAATTATTAAGTTCGTATTTTATATACTGGGCTCGTAACCTTTAATCATAAATCATGATAAAATTTACACGTTAAACGTCATTACAGAAATGCATTGCAGTGGTAATTTATTTAATAATAGAGCTATTGAATTTAAATAAATATTGATCAATACATTGTAAAGTGGTAGGCCTAATGTATTAATGGATTGCATACAAAATTTGTCTATGCATAGATACAAATTGCAAATTTGTATTATCGTAGGCTATTAGGCCTACTGTAGTGTACAACCCGTGTCATCCTCTTAATTTTGTTTAATCAATATTAATTTTACGTCTTTCAGTAGGCCTACTTTTTAAAAGTTTTGAGTTTTTATGGTTCTAAATGGACCCAGGCGTCAGTGGCGGTTCTAGGACCTTGTCAAGGGTGGGCCACCGGGGGGCTTGGAGGGTGTGGACTGTGGGTGGAGCATTGGGGGGTTCTCCCCCGGGAAAATTTGGAATTTTCAAAGCCGTTTGGTGACTTTCTAAAGCCATTTTTAACACCTAAAACCTTGCCTAATTGTCCATAAACTCCGCATTTCACCTGTTGTTTGTCATGAGCAAATAGACATTTTAAAAATTAAACTGTGGCGATTGTATATTGCATTCATGAATTTCAAAACACTGTAGACTACGGCCATATCCTCCTAAAAAAAAGCCGTTGGGTGACTTTCTACAGCCAGTTTTAACGTCTAGAACTGTGTGCAAAACCTCCCATTTCCCCATTTTTATTTTTCATGAATAAGTAGACATTTTTAAAACAAACTATGACGATTGCATTCATAAATCTCAAAACATATTGTAGGCTACGGCAATATCGTTCAAAAGGCTGTTTACTGACTTTCTAAAGCCGTTATTGATGTATATTTGTGTCCAACTGTCCAAAAACCTGCCATTTCACCTGTTATTTGTCTTTGTCATGAGCAAGTAAGTAGACGAACTTGCATTCATGAATTTCAAAACATAGGCCTACTGTAGACTACGAAGCCATATCTCCTAAAAATAAGCCGTTTGGTCACTTTTAAATGGCCATTTCTAACGGCTAGAACTGTGCTCAATAATTATCCTAAAACCTTCCATTTCACCTATTATATGCTTTTTATATGTCATGCAAGCAAGTAGATACGTTTTTTAAACTTATGTTTTTCTACAGTCCATTTCATAGATCTGTCACAATATGTATAGTATCGAATTCAGTACCGGTAATAGCATTGACTATACTAAACTTTTACATTAGTGTTAATATAGTAAATGGTATAAGGCTACTGGTGCTACCGCTGATTGCTGATTGATGCCTGTGGCCTGTGTAAAGTTAGTGGCTAGCAGACAATTTGACAACTATGGAACATCAGGAAATCAGTTGTTTTCCCGTCCTTGTATGGTCCTTGCTCGAGCTCGGCGCTCGCCTTTGCCCTAGCATGTCAACAGCTGACTGCTGTAAAAATTGGATGATGCGTATAACCAAACCACAGCCACCTCTGTATAACTAACTTTCCATTGCGTAATATTGTTTTATTTGCGGTGCTATTGTCCACAAAGTTGATCTATGTGGAACTTAATACTACTCCTGCCATCGCTTATTAAGTTTAATAAAATCTACATTGATGTCTGTTTTATGACATTGCGTGTTTTAAGGGCGAAATGTACGTTTAAATTTATTTTTCCAGGGTCCAAGGGGGGGCTTTAGCCCCCGTAAGCCCCCCCCCCCCTTGGAACCGCCACTGCCAGGCGTTCTTGTTTGTTACCAGTTTTATGAATGGTGGATATAGCTAAAATTAGGCTACCTGATCTTATCTAAAAACAAAGCTATTGTCTATTGAGTAGCTCAGTACCGGGGAATGGGGAACCGAGCAATGGCTTGGTATACACTCGATTATAAAAACAATATAAAGGAAACCCAACACTCAAATCAGGAAAATCCGCCAAGTCGTTGATTAAGAATCGTGAATTAAAATAACCCTGTTCCGTTTTATTATATGTATTATATCTTCTCCTATTATTTACTAGAGGTGCATAGGTGTACAATCTAAAAACTATTTTAAAACATGTAACATTATTACTAAAAAACACATTTTAGAATTAGGCAACTATTTACTAGTAGACCTACAATGCTTTGGTTTAAACTTTAGGGTAAAAACACAGTGGAGCAGGGCAGGTAGCTGGTAGCCTGGCTGGTCGCTTACTCGCTTACTGCTGGTTACCTGGAGGGTAGCTGGGTCATACCACAGATAATATAACCCCTACTACAGATATCTTACTGATGGCGGCAACGTGCTGCGCTAGGACAGCGTAGTTTGCCCGTCAACATCTAGGAGCGCTGCTAGCACTGCACACCACGCTTGGTAGGGGGGCAGAGGAGAGACAGGGGATATGAGGAGAGGTGAGGTGATGACCTCACTACGCTGTGATAGCGCCTCTGCTTCTTTCTCCGTTCCTCGCCGAAAAATCAAGAAGTGCGGCCGCACTAAACTGACCTACCCGACACTACTGAGTACACCTACACCACGCACGCGTGTTGTTGAATTTTAAGCCTTGTTGCCGGGTTTAAACATATCAGTACCGTAAAAGTTATTTTGTGATACCGTTATTTTACTGTGATATATATTCAATTAATTTGTGTGTTTTTGTATATATGTAGTAAGTTAGAGTATGTATTTTTTATTTTAGTATTTTCATTCTTCTATTCATTATGTCAAGAACAACGTGCTCGTACAGAAACTGTTTTAACAGCTCGGCAAAGTTAAAAGGTCTTAAAATGTTTCGTTTTCCTCGAGATAGTATGTTATCACAACTATGGATTAAAAATTCAGGTGAGTTAAGTGTATTTGTTGCTGGAAAACCAGTTGAAGTTGTTAAAAATGAACAACTGAAGTGAGGAAAGAGCTGTTAGTTTTGGTTTTGCAAACGTTTTTTTTAATTCTATTTTCCAACGGAATTATGCTAATCTATTTATATATCTATATCTATATCGATCTATACTTATTTAATACGTAAGCAGTTTTTGTGAATTGTGAACCGTCAATAAGTTTGCTAATTTTTTAACAGTTTGCTACAAATAATCTTTGAGTCAAATCTTTTTAAAGTCATCAGAAATTATGACTATTATTCGTTTAAAAATAACACATGTAATACTTCTTAGCAATTGCTCGAATTCGAGCAACAGGGACACTAGTACTTAGTACTTATTTAATACGCAAACAGGTTTTTTCTGACAATTAAACCTCCAAAACTACTAAACCGATTGACATGTTTTTGGTGTCATTGGAAAGAGCGTAACGTGAACTAGTGCAGGAAACTTTATTTTAAGGCGGGATACACACCAGTATCTCCGACATGATGTCGCAGATATTTTTCGTGCCTGCGACATGCCCCTTGAAAACCAACCTATGTTAACTTATGGAGCATACACACCAGTGTCGCAGACATGTTGCCTGTGACTCGTGTCACAGACGCGTGTCTCGAGCGAACCAACCGGTCGGTGTTTGGACAGACATGTCTCTCGTCTCTTGGGCCTGTGCATGCGCAGAATACGTTTCTAGTAGTTTTGGCGCTTTTTTACTTAATTAGTTGCCTTATGGTGTGAAATGTAGTATTGTGATATTAAATGCTTCAATTGACACCATTAGGAAATTAAAATACTTAACCTCAAGTTCAAAGTACTAAGGCCTAGATATATGTGGTCAATAATTGAATACAGTACGGTACATATTTTCAAAGACAAATAGTTTATTTGATAACGAAATCATTTACGAAAATAATATTGCTAGTAACACACAAAGAAACAGTGCCGCATCCACATTTCGTGTCCTACTGATTAACATGAGTAACAGCAACCCCCATGGGATTGAAATACTACAAAAGGCCCTTGACATATTTATGCACCTTCGAAAAATTGGTTGCAAGAAACCGAAGCCCCCCTGTTTTAATGGTGTGCTCTTAACTATTAATGCCCTGTTATCTCTTTTAAATCATGAAAATTGCAGTTATCTTCTTACATCCCCATTGAACCAAGACCCAATAGAAAATTTGTTTTCGAGTATCAGACAGCGGGGTGGTTGGAGTAAAAATCCAACAGTCCGTGTGTTCCGGAGTTCTCTAAGACTTTTCTGTCTGCAGTACCTGATAAAGCCACCGAAGATCACATCATATGAACCTGACCACGACCAAGTTTTAGAAATTGAAGCTACAAACACAGCAGCAACAGTTGCATCAATTCCAGTCCAAAATACACCTACTCAAGATGATAGCAACGTTTTCACCAGTGATGAAGAACAAGATGAAGAAGAGGATATATATTCCCTAGACAAAAACATTGACACAGAACCGGTAACATTAGAAACATGTTCACAAAAGTATTATGCTGGTTATTTAGCAAGGATGTGTTTAAAAAAATTCCGTTGTAAAAAGTCCCTCCTTCGCCACTGCAACGTCAATTCAACTCTTAATAGTGCCTCTGAGCTCCTGATTCTTCACAAAACATTCCCCAACATCAAACTGGATTCTTTTTCAGGGTTAAAAGCTCCTTCCTCCACATTAATGGCTACTGTGTCGAAATCCCTTTACGTTTACAAACAGTATTTTAACAAGATAGCCCACAAAACGAGAATTGTAACTAGATTGTTAAAAATTACGAGAAGATTATTAAGTGAAACAACGCTAACAAACAATGGTTGTGAAGAACCCGAGTCCTATTTACTCTTTACATTATTTAGAGTACTTTTATACAAGCAATGCAAGTGGACCACGGCATCTCTCAAGACCGCATAGATTGACAAAATGCGTATCCTCCATCACGTTTAGTGTCTAAGAGAATTTAAATAGCCAGTGATACTTTGACAAAGGAAAAGGTTTCTGAGGACGCCTCTTAACTATTGGTGAAAATTGTTTAAGTTGATTATATGTTTTTATTTATTTCTTATGATTGTAGTTCCTTCGTTGAGTTGAGAAGGAAATTAAACAATCTATATAAATAATACCCCCGCCGCAGCAAACCTGCAGACTAAGCGAATTTCCATTTGACTGATTTGATTTACTCTGAAATGTCTACTTAAAAATATAACATTTATTACCGATTTAAATAGAATTAGTTTAACAAGTACTTAGGTTTGCTGCATCAGGGAGGGTAAAACTGTTTTTTTTTGTAAAATGTTAATAGTAAGTAAGAAATAAAAACGTTTTCCAAATATGATCAAAATATGTTCATAAACAAGCAAACTACAACAGTTTACTTATTCTCCATAAGATTAACATGGGAATTTAAATTTACAATTTTTTGGAATTTTCTCCGTAACCATTAGGCGCATAACAACGCTTCAATATACTAAATTATTTGTTTTTTATTATTATTATTTATATTATTTATATTATTATATTATTATTATTATTTGTTGAATAAACGTAGGTTTACACGTTTGTACCAAATTTCATCAAAATCGGATCATTTTTGCTCGAGTTATCGTGCTAACGGACACATATATATATATATATATAAATATATATATAAATATATATATAAATATATATATAAATATATATATATAAATATATATATATAAATGCATTATTAAAACTAAGTACCCTTTTTCAAATTCATTTTTATTTAAAGGGTACTTAGTTTTAATAATGCATTTATATATCAAAATAGTAGCCCTAATCACTACAGTTTTCCTAAATATATATATATATATGAATTTGAACGGATGGTGTTTTTGGCCTCTAGGGACCTCAAAACGAAAAAAAAAAATCGGTCCCGCGTCCAGGTCTTACCATAAGTACTACGGTAATAGCTTATTCCCTATATGGGAAATTCGCTAAAATTACAGTTTTGTCTGTACATTGCTTAGAATCATGCGGTTTTTAGTTATTTTTACGTTTCATAGCCTAAGAAAGCCGAAACGAGTCTTATCTCAATTTCTGTCTGTATGTCTGTCTGTCCATTCTGTGACTCCGTCTGTAAAGAAAAAATGTCATTTTACGTGGCCTACTCCTAGAAAACTAGAGTACCGATCAAGGTTTTAATCATTTTTCTGTATTTACTGGATTGGTGAGAGTGTCTTTGGCTATAAAAACATGGCCTCGCTTCTTTGAAAACAAAATAACGAACCACCAAAAACCCAATTTTGTTTGATTTTTGTCACATTTTCTCCCAATGTTTACTATTACATTACATTTAATATGAAATAACGATCAGCTGTTTGGATTAGTTCTCACTTCTAGCTGTCACCGATATGTTTACATTAAAAGTTGTTTACAAATACCGCAACCATTTCCGATCAAGTTTTCTCAGCACATCCAAACCAAGTGAGATTAATAACGTTGTGCCTTATTTAACCGGTTTAATTAATCGCAAGTGCAACGATTGTTCTTGAGTTTTGATAACCGGGGAAAATACCGTGAATCAGTGTTGTATTAGTGCAAGGAAACTTACATTTTTTTAATCATCGTCACCAATACCGTAGCTTATCGTAGCTTTCCACTCATTGACGGCGCTTCAAGGACAGTTGTGTAAAGTGCAATTTAAAAAATTACGACTGCAGTGGGTGATCATGGACATTGCTACGATCTTGGAAGATCTTTCTGATTTCGCTGTGATCGTACAGTAACAGAGGTTTAACTTAACAGATGTAGCTAAACTCGCTTTTCCAATGTGTCACTTTTGGTTTCTACTTACTTACATTTCGACAACCATATCGGTACTTTTCCTACTTAGGAAATAAAACTACAAACTTACAAAACCCCAGATTTGTGCGTTTTTTGTCACATTTCCTCCGAATGTTTGCTAGATATATGTACCGATTATCGTTTAGAGATTACGTAATTTTAAGAAACCTTTGTTTGGATGAAGGTGGTTTCTTCAAACTGTCATTAATATGTTAACATTAAAAGCTGCTTACAAATAATGCTATTAATAGGAAATCACTTTGATTTTCGTAAACTAAAAAAAAAATTTAAACCAAAGGAGATTAATAACTTCGGTACCGGTACTGCACCACATCAAGTGAAAGTTTTTTTTTTAGCAAACCATAGTGACTTTTCAAAGCTTTATGTTGTTTACGTTACATGTTACATGTTTTGTGGCCTGTGTGTATTTATTTATTTATATAATTGCCAACTGATTAACGCCTATAATACAGTTTGATTAGAAGGACAGTTTGAATTAGTCGTAAGTACTACAGTTCTTTTCTCAAATGTAAACGATGGTTTTTGGTACCGGTACTGCTACTTTTCCTTAGAACCGGTGGTAGCAGTACCGGTAATAATAATCTTTTTATTCAAACACATCACTATTTTCACTATTTATTTATAAACACTGCACCTTATTGCTTATTAAATTTAATTGATGTCTTACTTAGCGTTTTCTGTCTGGACTCCAAAATGTTGTGTGGACTCAATTCTGTATTTGTGTGTGTATGTCTATTGGTAATGCATTAATGGCCTTATTTTTCGTGGAAAAGACAAGAGCACCATTGTTAATAAAAATTTCAACCCGAATAAAGTGTGCAGTAGTGAGGTCGAGGTAGTGTTTTAACTACTTTTAACCAGTGTGAAAAGTAACTTTCAATTACAGGCCTACCTTAGGGCTATGCCTCATAGATCTATACTGTAAAGCAATTCCTTTCATCGTTAGATATAAAATATGGACTAACACGATCGGGTGACATTTAATTGCGAAGCATTCGTTTTGGCTTTGAAACTGTCAGATATTGTATTTGAGAAGGTTTATATGTATTCCTAAACAGTTATAGTTTTGCCATCATATCTGGAAAAATGCACACTAAATATGCAAACCAACTCCTGTTCTGAATATAAGGTTTTAACTTACTACAAGATTCCCGTACGTAGAACGGGCAAACAGCTAGTAACAAATATTTGTCACTACGTACATATTTATGTTCTTGACACTTGTAAAAAGGATACCCTGTATAACGGTGTATATAAGGTTATTATTTTGTACTGATAAATCATTTCAACTATGTGTGCCTATTCACTGTATATGTTTATGTTTGTTATTTATAGTTTACCAGTTACAGTTCAAAGGAATCTTTATCCTAATCTTTGGCCTGATTTTTCGAAAAAGGACAATTGTAATCTTTAAACGTGTATGCAATTTCACAATATGAAATCCTATTTAATGTAGGCCTACTGTAAAGTGCAATTTTTCATTCTTTGTTTGTAGTTTCTATTTTAAAAACATGTTTTGACAGTTCTGCCTTTATTACATTGCATAATCTTCATAGTTTTGCGGAAAACACTACAAAAAGCTATTTGTTTATATTATAAAATTATTCTATTAAAGAAATATTTGAGTAAAAAATCTTAATACTTCTTTGTGAATAACATGTTATCACGTTTAGTAATTTAAGCTAATGCTATTGTTTTAGCATTAGCCTACTGTATAACATCAGTGATAGTGTTTTTCCATTGTAATTGGGTTTAATACAACTTTGTTAAAAAAAGTTCCTAAGTTTTGCTTAAATAGTTTGTGAGAGTTTGTATTGTTAAGTAACTGAGACTTACGGCCTAAATTTATATTTCAATGTTTAGGTACTTAAAATCTATACGTGTATACTTTAATCTATATACAGGGTTAGTAAAAAGTGTGGAGACCCCCTGTTATTTTTTTAACGGCCCATACTAGAAAAACTAAACTCGGCACACCATTATGGCATGTTATGAAGTACTTTTTGGGCATAACCGCCACTTGGTGTTCATCCCCAAAATGGGGAATTTTGGGGGAAACTAAAAAATTTCAAATACAAAGACCCATCGAGTGACTAGACTAGAGGTCTCTATCTCAGTTCAGTACAAACTGGCAGCCAATTGAAATTCTCATAAGTTCCCAAACCCAAATGAGGGATTTTGGGGGAAACTCAAAAATTTTAAATGATAAGCCCCATCGAGTGACCCCTCATTTTGAAGGTCATAATAAAAGCAAACTAACAACACAAAATGTATGACAACAGCTAATTTGCAACCAAAAGGTGAGTGAGCGTAGCGAACGAATTCAACCTGGAGGCGAGTTAGCGTAGCGAACGAGCTAACCTGAAGGCAAGTGAGCGCAGCGAACGAGCTCCAACCTAAAGGTGAGTGAGCGTAGCGAACGAACTTTAACAGCTAATTAGCAACCAAAAGGTGAGTGAGCGTAGCGAACGAACTTTAACCAGGACATGATTGAGCCATGCGAACGAACTCATCTTGAAAATGAACGAGCATTTGACATAAATCCTCACTAGGATAGGACGACGTCTGTCGGGCCAGCTAGTTGTTTGATAAAAAAAATAATTGCTTAACTATACGTGTACAGTATCACCATTGTATTACACAATTTCGTTTAGAGCTTATGTTGCTAGATTAAAGAAATGTTATGTGTTGAACAAAAATAAACGGGTTTCTTGCAACATTTCTAAGCAGCAGTCCATACTTTATTCATCTTTAAATATCTACTTCTAAAACCTTTAAAAAAAATTTAACAATTTCTTGGCAAAGTGAAAGTATGTATGCATGTATGTACCCAATGGACTCTGAAATCGCTTGACAGCTTGTAATGATACTTTCTGGCATTATTAAGCATTATTTAAGGATGGTATGTGTGAAGTTTGGTGCAGATACGTCAAAAGGGCTCCACCCCAGAGGGTTTTAAGGTGTCCAAGGTCAGACTTTTGGAACTACAATGTTTACATTTAAAGCAGATGTTTACTTTCACCAACTGTTTTGTAGGGGTGAAAAATCACAATATTCTGTAATGGTCATGATTTCAAATAGTGCCACACTGTTCCCACAGAAAGCAGCACAGAAAACTATTTTTATCTTGGATAAGTCCAAATATATTAAACCCCGATCGCAGCACACCTGTGCACTCAACAACGTAGCTGATAGTAGCTTTAAAAATTAGTACTTTATGTATGTTATATCAAAATAAAAACATGAAAACTTAAAATAAATAATGAACTCAAAAGGTTCGCGTACAACAACTATTTTATATTTCGAATAAAGATTGAACAAGTTGTATATCAATATTCGAAACATAGGACATAATGAAGTGTCATGTAGAGAGATTAGTGAACACAATATCTCTATTCAGTTATCGTCTTGTTATCAGCAAGAGCAAGCTAGATGTTTGTACCGATATTCTCCAGCACTGACGCGGTAGTAGAGTAACGTGACAACACATCTGACAACGTAAGCTACGGCTAAGGCAACGGCACAGCGCTGCACCGCACCGAGGACGCTCACGACACCTTGCGAGTAAAAATTTAACTATTTCCTCCCTCCCCGCACGTCCCTCAGCTGCAGCGGCCTAGCGGCCTCAGTAAGGTATCTGGGGTTATATTATCTGTGGTCATACACACAGTGGCGCTCAGTACAGTCGCTTGTCAGCCGCCGATACTAATATTATCACTTATAATATTAGTGGTACAGGATAAACTTTTGTTTGAATGCTAGTTCATTCGCTATTTCATTCTACAGATCGTCGAGTACGTGACGTTTGTGGTGGTCCGGATGACCGGATGGGCTTGTTTCCACAATGGCACACGGATAATAACCTCTGATATTAATTTGTCTACGTCCATTATTTTATTTCATGTAAGCAAAACAACTTCTAAATAAATCAACTAAAACAAACAACACAACGTATACAAAGAATGCGCAGTGAAGGGTCCCGCGTGGAACTTGCGAACTCGAGAACACGTGGCTGTCAAGTTCTGCTATTTGCGCATGCCCCAGTCGAGCCTTCCCCGCTTGAAGCTCCCAAACAATCGACTTGGCAATTCTTCTAGCTTGCCGCCTAGCTTACTGCTACCCTCTCGGCTACCTGCTAGGTGCGACTGTGTGCGTACCCATAACAACGCGTGCTTTAATTCTACATCGCAGTAAGCGATTAAGCGACCCGCCAGGCTACCAGCTACCTGCCCTGCTCCAATGTGTTTTTACCCTTAGGCCTAGATTTAGGCCTAAGCTATTCTATAATTGATATGAAACTTAGTCTATGTTATATTTTTTTACACTTAAGTTAGACGATTCATCGACGAACATTTAATTTTAAATCTATGAATTAGTTATGAAAGTTACAATGGTTGATTACTGTATTAATTGATGGTTTTGGTTTGTACAACATTACGATTAAATTTGTTTTCCGTGTTTGAGAACTTGCGTGTATTTTAGCTTAATTTTGTAGAGGTTTAATTATTTAGTACCAATTAAACTGAATTTTCAATATTTTTCATGTTTTATTATTTTTTTATACTGATAGCATTTATGTTTAAGATCAAAATCATAAACATTGAATTAATTGGCCATTGTACAGTTCAATAAAAAAACACTTTTTCATTACTTATTAATTGTCTTTTAATTACTTTGGGCTAGTTATCTGTTTAAAGTGGAGTTGATAACAAAAAACAATAACGTTTACCGTATCTTCATTGACACTGATATTTTGAAATACGGCAGTGTACGATTATTTCGTCGTGCAAGGTTGGCAACGCTCCATGCAGTGGGCGCGGCTGGGTTAGCGACTTCCAGAGTTAGCGAATTCCGCCGCGAGACAAAATCGAGTTAGCGGGTTCCGGAGTTAGCCAATTCCTGACTGAGACGGTTAGCCAGTTCCAGAGTTAGCCAGTTCCGACACACGACCGAGTTAGCGAGTTCCTGAGTTAGCCAATTCCTGACTGAGACGGTTAGCCAGTTCCAGAGTTAGCCAGTTCCGACACACGACCGAGTTAGCGAGTTCCGGAGTTAGCCAATTCCTGACTGAGACGGTTAGCCAGTTCCAGAGTTAGCCAGTTCCGACACACGACCGAGTTAGCGAGTTCCTGAGTTAGCCAATTCCTACGTCTCAATCCGATCAATATAGGGGCCTTAAAATAAGAAAAAAAATAGCTGAACCTAGAAATAATTAGAACACAGATAAAACCATTGTAGTTTGATAGTGAAAGGTATTGTGAATGACATATCAAAAGTCTCCAAAAATATCTTTGGTGGAACACCACCATTTTTCCAAAATGGCGGCCAAATCCAGTAGTTTTTTGCTTTTTATTGAGATTCTGACTTTCAGTCAATATTGGTGAAAAGTCGTAAATACATTTAAGGTTCCTCCTGAAATTACCTTTAAAATGATACCAAATACATGTGCCAACAACCAAAAGCAAACCCCGTAGAAATAATAAAATATTTCAAATAATAATATTTTTTATAAATTAATGTAATAGTCCAAGCAAACTAAAAAAAACAGACTCAGGAATCGTATAAAAAATTGCAAGAGAACTTTTTATGGTTTTATTTTTATTGTTGGGTATGCAGAGTAACATACTAAAAGTTGCCAAAAATCAGTCCTCGGGAAACCCCTGAAATAATTATTAAAAATGGCGGTTTTTCCCAACATCGGAATTATTTTGAAAAAAAGGCCACATGCTTTATGGCAAATTTGTCGAGATATTGAGTTAGGACCACCACCAATATTTATTGGGTGGTCAGTACTTCATTTCGATAGTGAACACGTTTTTGGCCGCCATCTTAGATCCGACATATTAAATATAAATATTTTTATATGTAATTATAGTGTTGTGACACATCATTATGAACTAGATTTCCACGCTGATTTCAATGCTGAAATCCGTTTTTAAATACGTTTTTTTTTTTAATATATTATAACGATAACTCTCTACTATACACTACTTATAATTTGAATACTTATTATTATTATTATTAAATTACACTACTTATTATTAGGGACGTTTCGTACTTTGAATAGGTATGTGTTTAGATTATTTTTTCTCAGATTCTTATTGACGTTTGCAGTTTGTTCTAGCCTTTAAATATTCAATGATATAAGAGCTTTTATTTTAGCCATTGATAGTTAAAAGCATCCTAGTTAGAGACGAGGTACAAACCCCAAAACAATATTAAATTTACCTTTTTTTAAATCAGTTTTTATTAAAGATTTATATCTCGGGTTGTTAATATGTCTCCAAGTTCGTTCTAGTATCAAAGTACTCAGTAAAATGTTTGACATTAATTTTATTGATCATTAAATGACACCTGACAAATCTAAAACAAATTATGTAGGCCTACCTTCAATTAACCTTAAAAATTATTTTTTTTAATTTGTCTTTATTTAAAGACATATATATCCCCAATTCCAAATAATTTCTAATAAGGAATCCATAGCTAAAATAAAAGTCAATACTTTAACGAATAGCTACAGTATGAGTTTTTCCCGTTTTCACTCTGCACACCCAACACTACAAAATAAAACCATAAAACGTTTTGTTACAATTTTTTAAGGCCATATCCTATATTTATGAAAATATAATTTTCAAATTACACAGTTACAGTTATTTATAAGAATGCACTAAATTTGATTAAATACATAAATTTACATTTTGTATTAAAAAAAGTACACATACAATTTGTTTGTCATCGCCCATCTTTTGGCATCCACACTTACTGCCACAACCAGAATGACGTTTTCAGTGGATAATATAGAAGGTAGTGCTGGTGGCTTGTGTGTCTCTTAAAGGGTGGATGTACCACCAGTCAAACACCACACCCAATCTGTTGGATATGCTGGTGAACTATTTCCACGCCATACTTAAACCTGATGGTACACCCTTAGGCTGTGGTAGTTTACAAAGTTTTTTTAAATTGTCAAAGTACAAAACGTCTATAAGAAATGTATGGGGGAGAGTTTTCGTTTTTATATATCTTTATATAGAAAAAGGCTATTTAAACCCGGATTTCAGCATTGAAATCAGCTTGGAAATCTAGTTCATAAAGATGTGTCTTCACACTTTAATTACATTAAAAAACATTTATATCCAATATAGCAGATCCAAAGATGGCGGCCAATAAAACACCCCTTATCGAAATTAAGTACCGACCATCCAATAAATATCGGTGGTGGTCCTAAGTCAATATCTTGAAAAATGTGCAATAAAACCATGTGGTATCTTTTTTGAAAAACTTTTCCAATGTTGGGAAAAGCTGCCATTTTTTAAATTAATTTAGGGGTTACCCGAGGACTGATTTTTGCCAACGTTTAGTATATTAATCTGCATACTCAAAAATAAAAATAAAACCATAAAAAGTTGTCTTGACATTTTTTATACGATCCCTGAGTCTGTTTTTTTTTGCTTGCTTGGACTATTACATTAATTTATAAAAAATATTATTATTTGAAATATTTTATTTTTTCTACGGGTTTATTTTTGGTTGTAGGTACATGTATTTGGTATCATTTTAAAGGTAATTTCAGATCGAACATTAAATGTATTTACGACTTTTCACCAATATTGACTGGAAAGTCAGAATTTCAATAAAAACCAAAAAACTACTGAATTTGGCCGCCATTTTGGAAAAATGGTGGTGTTCCACCAAAGATATTTTTGGAGACTTTTGATATGTTATTCACAATACCTTTCACTATCAAACTACAATGGTTTCATCTGTGTTCTAATTGTTTCTAGGTCAAACCATATATTCAGGGGCCTAATAGGTCAGATAGAGTAGATAATGATTTTAAAAGAAATGTTGACACAATAAAAAAAACTATTTTGCTCTAAAGGTATTATAATAACTGGCACTCATTGACTGTAAAAAAAATTTAAGGGATGGTTTTAAATCTTTATATTGATCAATTTTACAGAGCAAGGTGATCCGAGTGCTAAACTTGTGGCAGAAGAACAACGTTTTTGATTCGGAACAGATTCAGCCATTGTTTGATTTGGCGGATCCTAACCATCCGATTCACAAGGAACAGCAGGCTCTGGCTCCCAGCAACGGAATTGCCCCCGCCAACGCCAATACTACACCAAAGAATGGTAATACTCTAAACTTGTTAGATTCACATTGATTATAAAGCTGTGTCTTTGATAAGGCATATAAAAATCTACAAAACTAACCTTAAAGTCTAAAGAATTGTATTTTGGAATGTTTTTAGTTTCAGTCAAGGAGTCCGGGAGTGCTGGATGGGTCAACCAACTTAACTCAGACTCACACTCAACTGTCCAACAGAAAGCTCCTGTAAGTTACTTCTGCAATGCCACTCACTTTTTCTGTAGATTATAAGTAATGTGTAAATTGAATTAAAAAAGACAAAAAATATTTGGTGAAAAAAGAGAAAAAAATGATGTAACTAATTCAGTTTGTTCAGCTGACTGAGAAACTGGGTTTGAGATATATAAACCACACTTACAACTCAAGAAAACAATTTAAACTTATTTTATTAATGGTACGTGTTATTATTTTTATTTTAGAACAGTTACTTATTTGTTTGTAGTTTAAGTATAAATTTACACAATTCATTGTTATTTAAAAGTATATTCATGAATAATGTATAAAGTTTGGTTTGATTTTATGTATTTTATTTTTCAAACTGCTATGGTTAAAAAGGATTAGGGTTAACCTAGAAATTTTGAATTTGGTATTGAGTTTTAAATTTGATTTTAATGGCTTGCTGGTCCCTGTAAATGTGAATTCCTTATGTGTCAAAACCATTTTGTAGCAGGCCTGCCTTTTACAAAATATTTGCATACATTTTTGATCCTCAAAAGCTGGACTGTTAACATTTGTTTGCCAATTTGAGCTGGTGAATTTGAATAAATTAATAGCTAATGAAGTCTGACATTCAAATCATTATATATTTGATTCTGTATTATGCCTAGTTTGCCACGTATTTATTAAAAAACTCGTATACCAACAATACTTTTTTACAAAACTGTTGTAGTTGCATACAAACAGGGCACCTGTGAATAGTTTTGAGATAAAATAAATTGTTTAGGGACCTTTTTAAGTTTCAGTGACCAGTCCAATTCTGCAGTCGTTACAGTCTATCTTAGTGATTATTAAATAGGGAAGTAAGTAGACTTTTCTTGGGTCAAGGCGACTTTCGGATTTATTTACTATTCAACGTTTCGTACTTTGAATAGGTATGTGTTTAGATTATTTTTTCTCAGATTCTTATTGACGTTTGCAGTTTGTTCTAGCCTTTAAATATTCAATGATATAAGAGCTTTTATTTTAGCCATTGATAGTTAAAAGCATCCTAGTTAGAGACGAGGTACAAACCCCAAAACAATATTAAATTTACCTTTTTTTAAATCAGTTTTTATTAAAGATTTATATCTCGGGTTGTTAATATGTCTCCAAGTTCGTTCTAGTATCAAAGTACTCAGTAAAATGTTTGACATTAATTTTATTGATCATTAAATGACACCTGACAAATCTAAAACAAATTATGTAGGCCTACCTTCAATTAACCTTAAAAATTATTTTTTTAAATTTGTCTTTATTTAAAGACATATATATCCCCAATTCCAAATAATTTCTAATAAGGAATCCATAGCTAAAATAAAAGTCAATACTTTAACGAATAGCTACAGTATGAGTTTTTCCCGTTTTCACTCTGCACACCCAACACTACAAAATAAAACCATAAAACGTTTTGTTACAATTTTTTAAGGCCATATCCTATATTTATGAAAATATAATTTTCAAATTACACAGTTACAGTTATTTATAAGAATGCACTAAATTTGATTAAATACATAAATTTACATTTTGTATTAAAAAAAGTACACATACAATTTGTTTGTCATCGCCCATCTTTTGGCATCCACACTTACTGCCACAACCAGAATGACGTTTTCAGTGGATAATATAGAAGGTAGTGCTGGTGGCTTGTGTGTCTCTTAAAGGGTGGATGTACCACCAGTCAAACACCACACCCAATCTGTTGGATATGCTGGTGAACTATTTCCACGCCATACTTAAACCTGATGGTACACCCTTAGGCTGTGGTAGTTTACAAAGTTTTTTTAAATTGTCAAAGTACAAAACGTCTATAAGAAATGTATGGGGGAGAGTTTTCGTTTTTATATATCTTTATATAGAAAAAGGCTATTTAAACCCGGATTTCAGCATTGAAATCAGCTTGGAAATCTAGTTCATAAAGATGTGTCTTCACACTTTAATTACATTAAAAAACATTTATATCCAATATAGCAGATCCAAAGATGGCAGCCAATAAAACACCCCTTATCGAAATTAAGTACCGACCATCCAATAAATATCGGTGGTGGTCCTAAGTCAATATCTTGAAAAATGTGCAATAAAACCATGTGGTATCTTTTTTGAAAAACTTTTCCAATGTTGGGAAAAGCTGCCATTTTTTAAATTAATTTAGGGGTTACCCGAGGACTGATTTTTGCCAACGTTTAGTATATTAATCTGCATACTCAAAAATAAAAATAAAACCATAAAAAGTTGTCTTGACATTTTTTATACGATCCCTGAGTCTGTTTTTTTTTGCTTGCTTGGACTATTACATTAATTTATAAAAAATATTATTATTTGAAATATTTTATTTTTTCTACGGGTTTATTTTTGGTTGTAGGTACATGTATTTGGTATCATTTTAAAGGTAATTTCAGATCGAACATTAAATGTATTTACGACTTTTCACCAATATTGACTGGAAAGTCAGAATTTCAATAAAAACCAAAAAACTACTGAATTTGGCCGCCATTTTGGAAAAATGGTGGTGTTCCACCAAAGATATTTTTGGAGACTTTTGATATGTTATTCACAATACCTTTCACTATCAAACTACAATGGTTTCATCTGTGTTCTAATTGTTTCTAGGTCAAACCATATATTCAGGGGCCTAATAGGTCAGATAGAGTAGATAATGATTTTAAAAGAAATGTTGACACAATAAAAAAAACTATTTTGCTCTAAAGGTATTATAATAACTGGCACTCATTGACTGTAAAAAAAATTTAAGGGATGGTTTTAAATCTTTATATTGATCAATTTTACAGAGCAAGGTGATCCGAGTGCTAAACTTGTGGCAGAAGAACAACGTTTTTGATTCGGAACAGATTCAGCCATTGTTTGATTTGGCGGATCCTAACCATCCGATTCACAAGGAACAGCAGGCTCTGGCTCCCAGCAACGGAATTGCCCCCGCCAACGCCAATACTACACCAAAGAATGGTAATACTCTAAACTTGTTAGATTCACATTGATTATAAAGCTGTGTCTTTGATAAGGCATATAAAAATCTACAAAACTAACCTTAAAGTCTAAAGAATTGTATTTTGGAATGTTTTTAGTTTCAGTCAAGGAGTCCGGGAGTGCTGGATGGGTCAACCAACTTAACTCAGACTCACACTCAACTGTCCAACAGAAAGCTCCTGTAAGTTACTTCTGCAATGCCACTCACTTTTTCTGTAGATTATAAGTAATGTGTAAATTGAATTAAAAAAGACAAAAAATATTTGGTGAAAAAAGAGAAAAAAATGATGTAACTAATTCAGTTTGTTCAGCTGACTGAGAAACTGGGTTTGAGATATATAAACCACACTTACAACTCAAGAAAACAATTTAAACTTATTTTATTAATGGTACGTGTTATTATTTTTATTTTAGAACAGTTACTTATTTGTTTGTAGTTTAAGTATAAATTTACACAATTCATTGTTATTTAAAAGTATATTCATGAATAATGTATAAAGTTTGGTTTGATTTTATGTATTTTATTTTTCAAACTGCTATGGTTAAAAAGGATTAGGGTTAACCTAGAAATTTTGAATTTGGTATTGAGTTTTAAATTTGATTTTAATGGCTTGCTGGTCCCTGTAAATGTGAATTCCTTATGTGTCAAAACCATTTTGTAGCAGGCCTGCCTTTTACAAAATATTTGCATACATTTTTGATCCTCAAAAGCTGGACTGTTAACATTTGTTTGCCAATTTGAGCTGGTGAATTTGAATAAATTAATAGCTAATGAAGTCTGACATTCAAATCATTATATATTTGATTCTGTATTATGCCTAGTTTGCCACGTATTTATTAAAAAACTCGTATACCAACAATACTTTTTTACAAAACTGTTGTAGTTGCATACAAACAGGGCACCTGTGAATAGTTTTGAGATAAAATAAATTGTTTAGGGACCTTTTTAAGTTTCAGTGACCAGTCCAATTCTGCAGTCGTTACAGTCTATCTTAGTGATTATTAAATAGGGAAGTAAGTAGACTTTTCTTGGGTCAAGGCGACTTTCGGATTTATTTACTATTCAACGTTTCGTACTTTGAATAGGTATGTGTTTAGATTATTTTTTCTCAGATTCTTATTGACGTTTGCAGTTTGTTCTAGCCTTTAAATATTCAATGATATAAGAGCTTTTATTTTAGCCATTGATAGTTAAAAGCATCCTAGTTAGAGACGAGGTACAAACCCCAAAACAATATTAAATTTACCTTTTTTTAAATCAGTTTTTATTAAAGATTTATATCTCGGGTTGTTAATATGTCTCCAAGTTCGTTCTAGTATCAAAGTACTCAGTAAAATGTTTGACATTAATTTTATTGATCATTAAATGACACCTGACAAATCTAAAACAAATTATGTAGGCCTACCTTCAATTAACCTTAAAAATTATTTTTTTTAATTTGTCTTTATTTAAAGACATATATATCCCCAATTCCAAATAATTTCTAATAAGGAATCCATAGCTAAAATAAAAGTCAATACTTTAACGAATAGCTACAGTATGAGTTTTTCCCGTTTTCACTCTGCACACCCAACACTACAAAATAAAACCATAAAACGTTTTGTTACAATTTTTTAAGGCCATATCCTATATTTATGAAAATATAATTTTCAAATTACACAGTTACAGTTATTTATAAGAATGCACTAAATTTGATTAAATACATAAATTTACATTTTGTATTAAAAAAAGTACACATACAATTTGTTTGTCATCGCCCATCTTTTGGCATCCACACTTACTGCCACAACCAGAATGACGTTTTCAGTGGATAATATAGAAGGTAGTGCTGGTGGCTTGTGTGTCTCTTAAAGGGTGGATGTACCACCAGTCAAACACCACACCCAATCTGTTGGATATGCTGGTGAACTATTTCCACGCCATACTTAAACCTGATGGTACACCCTTAGGCTGTGGTAGTTTACAAAGTTTTTTTAAATTGTCAAAGTACAAAACGTCTATAAGAAATGTATGGGGGAGAGTTTTCGTTTTTATATATCTTTATATAGAAAAAGGCTATTTAAACCCGGATTTCAGCATTGAAATCAGCTTGGAAATCTAGTTCATAAAGATGTGTCTTCACACTTTAATTACATTAAAAAACATTTATATCCAATATAGCAGATCCAAAGATGGCGGCCAATAAAACACCCCTTATCGAAATTAAGTACCGACCATCCAATAAATATCGGTGGTGGTCCTAAGTCAATATCTTGAAAAATGTGCAATAAAACCATGTGGTATCTTTTTTGAAAAACTTTTCCAATGTTGGGAAAAGCTGCCATTTTTTAAATTAATTTAGGGGTTACCCGAGGACTGATTTTTGCCAACGTTTAGTATATTAATCTGCATACTCAAAAATAAAAATAAAACCATAAAAAGTTGTCTTGACATTTTTTATACGATCCCTGAGTCTGTTTTTTTTTGCTTGCTTGGACTATTACATTAATTTATAAAAAATATTATTATTTGAAATATTTTATTTTTTCTACGGGTTTATTTTTGGTTGTAGGTACATGTATTTGGTATCATTTTAAAGGTAATTTCAGATCGAACATTAAATGTATTTACGACTTTTCACCAATATTGACTGGAAAGTCAGAATTTCAATAAAAACCAAAAAACTACTGAATTTGGCCGCCATTTTGGAAAAATGGTGGTGTTCCACCAAAGATATTTTTGGAGACTTTTGATATGTTATTCACAATACCTTTCACTATCAAACTACAATGGTTTCATCTGTGTTCTAATTGTTTCTAGGTCAAACCATATATTCAGGGGCCTAATAGGTCAGATAGAGTAGATAATGATTTTAAAAGAAATGTTGACACAATAAAAAAAACTATTTTGCTCTAAAGGTATTATAATAACTGGCACTCATTGACTGTAAAAAAAATTTAAGGGATGGTTTTAAATCTTTATATTGATCAATTTTACAGAGCAAGGTGATCCGAGTGCTAAACTTGTGGCAGAAGAACAACGTTTTTGATTCGGAACAGATTCAGCCATTGTTTGATTTGGCGGATCCTAACCATCCGATTCACAAGGAACAGCAGGCTCTGGCTCCCAGCAACGGAATTGCCCCCGCCAACGCCAATACTACACCAAAGAATGGTAATACTCTAAACTTGTTAGATTCACATTGATTATAAAGCTGTGTCTTTGATAAGGCATATAAAAATCTACAAAACTAACCTTAAAGTCTAAAGAATTGTATTTTGGAATGTTTTTAGTTTCAGTCAAGGAGTCCGGGAGTGCTGGATGGGTCAACCAACTTAACTCAGACTCACACTCAACTGTCCAACAGAAAGCTCCTGTAAGTTACTTCTGCAATGCCACTCACTTTTTCTGTAGATTATAAGTAATGTGTAAATTGAATTAAAAAAGACAAAAAATATTTGGTAAAAAAAGAGAAAAAAATGATGTAACTAATTCAGTTTGTTCAGCTGACTGAGAAACTGGGTTTGAGATATATAAACCACACTTACAACTCAAGAAAACAATTTAAACTTATTTTATTAATGGTACGTGTTATTATTTTTATTTTAGAACAGTTACTTATTTGTTTGTAGTTTAAGTATAAATTTACACAATTCATTGTTATTTAAAAGTATATTCATGAATAATGTATAAAGTTTGGTTTGATTTTATGTATTTTATTTTTCAAACTGCTATGGTTAAAAAGGATTAGGGTTAACCTAGAAATTTTGAATTTGGTATTGAGTTTTAAATTTGATTTTAATGGCTTGCTGGTCCCTGTAAATGTGAATTCCTTATGTGTCAAAACCATTTTGTAGCAGGCCTGCCTTTTACAAAATATTTGCATACATTTTTGATCCTCAAAAGCTGGACTGTTAACATTTGTTTGCCAATTTGAGCTGGTGAATTTGAATAAATTAATAGCTAATGAAGTCTGACATTCAAATCATTATATATTTGATTCTGTATTATGCCTAGTTTGCCACGTATTTATTAAAAAACTCGTATACCAACAATACTTTTTTACAAAACTGTTGTAGTTGCATACAAACAGGGCACCTGTGAATAGTTTTGAGATAAAATAAATTGTTTAGGGACCTTTTTAAGTTTCAGTGACCAGTCCAATTCTGCAGTCGTTACAGTCTATCTTAGTGATTATTAAATAGGGAAGTAAGTAGACTTTTCTTGGGTCAAGGCGACTTTCGGATTTATTTACTATTCAACGTTTCGTACTTTGAATAGGTATGTGTTTAGATTATTTTTTCTCAGATTCTTATTGACGTTTGCAGTTTGTTCTAGCCTTTAAATATTCAATGATATAAGAGCTTTTATTTTAGCCATTGATAGTTAAAAGCATCCTAGTTAGAGACGAGGTACAAACCCCAAAACAATATTAAATTTACCTTTTTTTAAATCAGTTTTTATTAAAGATTTATATCTCGGGTTGTTAATATGTCTCCAAGTTCGTTCTAGTATCAAAGTACTCAGTAAAATGTTTGACATTAATTTTATTGATCATTAAATGACACCTGACAAATCTAAAACAAATTATGTAGGCCTACCTTCAATTAACCTTAAAAATTATTTTTTTTAATTTGTCTTTATTTAAAGACATATATATCCCCAATTCCAAATAATTTCTAATAAGGAATCCATAGCTAAAATAAAAGTCAATACTTTAACGAATAGCTACAGTATGAGTTTTTCCCGTTTTCACTCTGCACACCCAACACTACAAAATAAAACCATAAAACGTTTTGTTACAATTTTTTAAGGCCATATCCTATATTTATGAAAATATAATTTTCAAATTACACAGTTACAGTTATTTATAAGAATGCACTAAATTTGATTAAATACATAAATTTACATTTTGTATTAAAAAAAGTACACATACAATTTGTTTGTCATCGCCCATCTTTTGGCATCCACACTTACTGCCACAACCAGAATGACGTTTTCAGTGGATAATATAGAAGGTAGTGCTGGTGGCTTGTGTGTCTCTTAAAGGGTGGATGTACCACCAGTCAAACACCACACCCAATCTGTTGGATATGCTGGTGAACTATTTCCACGCCATACTTAAACCTGATGGTACACCCTTAGGCTGTGGTAGTTTACAAAGTTTTTTTAAATTGTCAAAGTACAAAACGTCTATAAGAAATGTATGGGGGAGAGTTTTCGTTTTTATATATCTTTATATAGAAAAAGGCTATTTAAACCCGGATTTCAGCATTGAAATCAGCTTGGAAATCTAGTTCATAAAGATGTGTCTTCACACTTTAATTACATTAAAAAACATTTATATCCAATATAGCAGATCCAAAGATGGCGGCCAATAAAACACCCCTTATCGAAATTAAGTACCGACCATCCAATAAATATCGGTGGTGGTCCTAAGTCAATATCTTGAAAAATGTGCAATAAAACCATGTGGTATCTTTTTTGAAAAACTTTTCCAATGTTGGGAAAAGCTGCCATTTTTTAAATTAATTTAGGGGTTACCCGAGGACTGATTTTTGCCAACGTTTAGTATATTAATCTGCATACTCAAAAATAAAAATAAAACCATAAAAAGTTGTCTTGACATTTTTTATACGATCCCTGAGTCTGTTTTTTTTTTGCTTGCTTGGACTATTACATTAATTTATAAAAAATATTATTATTTGAAATATTTTATTTTTTCTACGGGTTTATTTTTGGTTGTAGGTACATGTATTTGGTATCATTTTAAAGGTAATTTCAGATCGAACATTAAATGTATTTACGACTTTTCACCAATATTGACTGGAAAGTCAGAATTTCAATAAAAACCAAAAAACTACTGAATTTGGCCGCCATTTTGGAAAAATGGTGGTGTTCCACCAAAGATATTTTTGGAGACTTTTGATATGTTATTCACAATACCTTTCACTATCAAACTACAATGGTTTCATCTGTGTTCTAATTGTTTCTAGGTCAAACCATATATTCAGGGGCCTAATAGGTCAGATAGAGTAGATAATGATTTTAAAAGAAATGTTGACACAATAAAAAAAACTATTTTGCTCTAAAGGTATTATAATAACTGGCACTCATTGACTGTAAAAAAAATTTAAGGGATGGTTTTAAATCTTTATATTGATCAATTTTACAGAGCAAGGTGATCCGAGTGCTAAACTTGTGGCAGAAGAACAACGTTTTTGATTCGGAACAGATTCAGCCATTGTTTGATTTGGCGGATCCTAACCATCCGATTCACAAGGAACAGCAGGCTCTGGCTCCCAGCAACGGAATTGCCCCCGCCAACGCCAATACTACACCAAAGAATGGTAATACTCTAAACTTGTTAGATTCACATTGATTATAAAGCTGTGTCTTTGATAAGGCATATAAAAATCTACAAAACTAACCTTAAAGTCTAAAGAATTGTATTTTGGAATGTTTTTAGTTTCAGTCAAGGAGTCCGGGAGTGCTGGATGGGTCAACCAACTTAACTCAGACTCACACTCAACTGTCCAACAGAAAGCTCCTGTAAGTTACTTCTGCAATGCCACTCACTTTTTCTGTAGATTATAAGTAATGTGTAAATTGAATTAAAAAAGACAAAAAATATTTGGTGAAAAAAGAGAAAAAAATGATGTAACTAATTCAGTTTGTTCAGCTGACTGAGAAACTGGGTTTGAGATATATAAACCACACTTACAACTCAAGAAAACAATTTAAACTTATTTTATTAATGGTACGTGTTATTATTTTTATTTTAGAACAGTTACTTATTTGTTTGTAGTTTAAGTATAAATTTACACAATTCATTGTTATTTAAAAGTATATTCATGAATAATGTATAAAGTTTGGTTTGATTTTATGTATTTTATTTTTCAAACTGCTATGGTTAAAAAGGATTAGGGTTAACCTAGAAATTTTGAATTTGGTATTGAGTTTTAAATTTGATTTTAATGGCTTGCTGGTCCCTGTAAATGTGAATTCCTTATGTGTCAAAACCATTTTGTAGCAGGCCTGCCTTTTACAAAATATTTGCATACATTTTTGATCCTCAAAAGCTGGACTGTTAACATTTGTTTGCCAATTTGAGCTGGTGAATTTGAATAAATTAATAGCTAATGAAGTCTGACATTCAAATCATTATATATTTGATTCTGTATTATGCCTAGTTTGCCACGTATTTATTAAAAAACTCGTATACCAACAATACTTTTTTACAAAACTGTTGTAGTTGCATACAAACAGGGCACCTGTGAATAGTTTTGAGATAAAATAAATTGTTTAGGGACCTTTTTAAGTTTCAGTGACCAGTCCAATTCTGCAGTCGTTACAGTCTATCTTAGTGATTATTAAATAGGGAAGTAAGTAGACTTTTCTTGGGTCAAGGCGACTTTCGGATTTATTTACTATTCAACCTTTCCTATGAGTTGGGATTATGAAGAGCAACTGTATTTCTGTAGTTGTATTAACACGTACTGTATTATGTTGCAGACCCCGGGACAACAACAACTGCAACAGTTGCAGACTATGTTGCTGGACCAACAGGCTGACAACAAGACTAAATCTGCAGAGTCCGATCAGGTAATCTTTTAAACTTCATTTAGGTTAATGATCAGCCTCCGAATCACTGATCAAATATTAACCGGTTTAATGACCTCATCTGCCAAGTGAGTGTAAAGAGGCTACCAGTTCTGATTTACATAAAGATACAAATGTCATTTTATCCTTCATTCCGAAGTCGTTGGGCTAAGAAAACATTGACCCCACGTGACAATTAATAACAAAGCGGGTAATTGTGCACAGTAGTTGAGACTAAGTGAGATTTAAATCCAGCCCAATCAAGAATAGCTGGGCCAGGTTTAGAACCATCAAAAGCTCACAACACTGAGCTGAAGATACGACAACCAAAATATCTTGGATATTTTTATTTATGGTGAAAGAATAGAGTGCAGTATTTTGTGTTACAATGAAAGTTATAGAAACATGTGGTAAATGTAATTTTATGAAATAGAGTATTTTAAGACAAACATGGAAGTAAAATGCCTTTGTAGTGTTCATAAAGAAAGATTAGATGATCAAAGCTTATTAACTTTGAGATCAAAGCTCTGTAATTTTTTCAAGAGAAATGTAATCGACATTATCTCAAGCAAAACTAATAGTTCGGTGATTTTTTTGCGTCATGGAAGACAGACACCTAAATTATCAGTATTTAGGCCTATATTGTTTTTAGCAGTTTATTATCTCCATTTTTACTCTTTTTTCCCCTTTAATATATCAGTAAAATCTTAAATTATAGACAAAAGAATTAAATATATATGGCTGGTTCTTTTAGCGAATTTCCCTATAGGGAAGTAGCTATTACCGTAGGTGGCACGGTAAGACCTAGACCCGGGACCGATTTACTTTTTCATTTTGATGTCCCCAGAGGCCAAAAACACCATTCGTTCAAATTTTTATATATGTATATATATATAGACATATATATATATATATATATATATACGTCCGTGAACGCGATAACTTGAGTAATTTTTGTCCGATTTTGATGAAATTTGGTTTAAAGGTGTAAAGCGGGATAAACTTGAATGAGTTCGCGAACCAGCACGATCGGACCATGGGAACGGGGCTTTACGGGGGGTTTTATGGGGTAAAAATTGGTTTTTCTCACTTTTGACCCTCAAAACACCAAATTTCCCGATTTCTCTTTAGACCTTTTTAAAGAGCTTAAAAAAACAAATAATTTAGTATATAAAAGTATTTTTGTTCGATTATTAGTAACGGAGAAAATTAAAAAAACTGTAAATTTAAAATTCCCATGTTATTCTTATGGAGAATATTGTCAAATGTTGTAGTTTGCTTGTTTATGGATATATTTTGATCAAACTTGGCAAATTTATTTATTTTGTACTAAGCTATCAATATTTTACTCAAAAACACACTTTATTAGTTTCCTTGTAGCAGCAAACCTAGGTACTCGTTAAACCTAATGTTATTAAAATATATTTAACTAAAAATCAATTAAGACAAATGGAAATTCGCTTAGTCGGCAGGTTTGCTGCGGCGGGGGTATTTCAAAATTCCAATTTTCTGCTTTTGGTATTTCTGAACTTTCTAGACTTTTCTTCAAAACGTATTTAAACTATTCCTACGAAAATAATAAACAAGAAAATACCTTTAAAGCATTTTTTTTAAGGCGCGGAATTCACTGCAAATTGCTAAAATATACGGAACTACTTTCTCAATGCGCGGAGCATATCGCACGATGACTACTTACTCTTGGGCACCTATTTGTGTTGCCAGCTGGTTAGAAATAAGGATTCAATAAGCGATATATCGAACCGCATCGAAATCGATATTTAATCCGATAATAACTCATAGGTTATATGTTGAATTACGTACATCGACGGTACAAGTTATTACACTTATTAATAAACGCAGATTGAACACTGATCTAATTTAGGCGTGTGGGGAAGGCAGGTCGTGGTTTATGAGAATTCGTGGCTCCATTAAGTGTTTTGAAGTAAGGTTAGATTAGGAAGGTAAAGTGTAGGTTATAGGTAATCGGGTCGTTTATTTATGTTGCACCATATTGTTTTTTATATTTTGGAATAGTTTGTTAAACGGGGAAACAATTTCAAAAATGCTTGCAATAACCTACACTTTAACTTACCTAATCTAAACTTACTTCAAAGGACTTAATGGAGCCACGAATTTTCATAAACCACGACCTGTCTTCCCCACACGCCTTTTCTGCTGTAAAACCAATTTATGTAACCATACAGCACGTTGGTTAGGTTAGGTTAGTTTAGAATAGAAAAATATCATTTTATTTTCATGCGATTAAAAATTACCGTAAAATTGACAATCAATATTAAATCAATGGTCAGCTGGTAACGCGAATCATTCTATGAGCCCAAAAGAAAGTAGTCACCAGTCAGTATCACTCCGCGCCTCGTTCCTCGGCAAGCGATGTGCTCCGCGACTTGAAAAAATAGTTCAATTATCAATTATAAATTATTTAAGATGGGGACGCCACTATGTGCGTATTTTAACCCAAATATGAGTGAAGGATGAGTGTAGGATGAGTGGTGCGATCTTGTAGTCTTGTTAGTGACTAAGGCCGACATGTTCCTTAGACACAGCTGTTAATTAATAGCCCATACAGCCAATGGCAACTAAGGGACCTACAGTTTATAGTGGAATCCGAACCACATTTTTTTCCTTGTAATTTACCATTTATTTATTTACTAGCTGCAGTGCCCATTGTAGTTAAATACAACAGTCTCTAAAATAATGGTTATGAAATCCATACACCACTTTACTCACTAATATTAATGGTCCAGATTAAGCACATAAGATTAGAATCACACATTTAACATAAGGAACACACTTTAAACACAAATGCAAATTGTTAAAACAACGTTTAATCAAAGAAAAATCAATTAGATAACAATATAACAATAAGCTGTTGAATTATTAACACATGTTTCGTATGATTAGATTGTGCATACTGGTAAACCAATTATTGCCATCTATAAAATTATTGGTTTTTCTTTTCCGAGTCGCGTGAGCGCTTTTACCCAACCGATTTTCATAATTTTGGCCTTAAACTAAAGGTATGGACGTACCACAGATTTGCCATTAAGCATCGGCATTCATTTTGACGTATATTTTGAAAGAATTTAAATTTGATTTTTTTCACTTCAATTAAAGATGTATTCCAGCAGTTATAATTATAGCCTATATGTTTTGGTCTAAAACCCTTTAGTGAAATACCAGCTTCTATTTGATTTATTGATTATTAAGATCGGACGTTTCTAAAGCACATAGCTAAACCATGAACAACACAAATTGTAAAAAAAATGTAGTTATTTATTATCGATTTATAGTCAAACGATCTTGCTTGCAACCTCAACAGTAACCGTCGACTATGACGGGTTTCACCTAGTAAATCTTTAAAAAAATGCACTTGCAAATCTACACAAATTAAGCTTTCCAATGACCTATTAATTAACAAAATCGGTTCAGTAGAACTGTAGATTTAATTGTACAAAGTTTAACAACAACATCTCTAATTCAGTATTTGCTCACCACTATAAATTGGGAGGTTGCTTAACGTTGTTGCAAATAACTTTGAAACGGTGAGGAAATCGACCAAAGTGGAAGGTGATATTCTGAAAGAGAATAAAATTTCCTACAAATTACTATCATGTATTTCTTGAAAATACTCAATAAAGGCAGCCTAAAGTTGGCTGCAAATATAAACTTGGAAATATAAACTTGGAAATATAAACTTGGAAAAAAATGAGTTTTAAATGTATTATTGTTTATTTTTATTTTTTCAACTCAAATATCTAATAAAATCAAACTTTCATAATTATTTGCAAATCCACACAAATTAGGCTTTCCAACGACCCATTAAGTAACAAAATCGGTCCGGTAGAAGTCTAGGTTCAGGTTGTACAAAGTTTTACAAAAATACATCTAATTCAGTATTTTCTCACCACTATAAATTTGGAGATCACTTAGATTATTGCCAATGTTCGATATGGGAGTTGATTAGAGTTGAGAAAAACAGTGTCACATACCTTTTTAATGAGAAAATCCAACATTGGAAGGTAGCAGGGGGAATGGGGATTGGGTGAGCTCACCACGCTGAGGGACACACAAGAAGATCTGGAAGTTCTGATGCACTACACACACTCGAAAGGGAGAATTTAGTGTTATTATTCACTGTAGAAAATAAATTATACTTATAGTTTGTTTACGCCAATACCACAGTTGTAAAAGAACAACAAAGTTTACATAATTTAGAGTTTTATAATAAAAAACCCACTGCTGCAGGTACTAGGTTTTTTTATGCTCTGCCTAAAGATTTAATAGAAATTAATAATATTAAGACATTTAAAAAGAAATTGAAAATATTTATATTAAGCAAATGTTACTACTCATTTAGTGAGCATTTTGATAGTATTTTATAGAATTAATTGTATTTATTGACGCCATTCTGCATTTATATTTGTAAAATGTAAATCTTGAATAAAGTGTTTCTGAATCTGAATCTGAATCTGAAAACAATCATCGTCCATCTGGCAACACTGATTAAAGTGGAACTGATCTTTTCTTTCTGCCAAGACCCATAAAGATTCATTCAATGCTTTATTTCAACTTACTGTATCGTTATCGAGACGTATTGTAGACTGTTGACTGTTGTAGGAAAGTGAAAGTCTGTTAGTAGTCCTCTTGCTAGCTCTGCCGAATGACGATGGGTGTTTGTTGAACATTTGGTTTACGCTGGTCTAACCTATATGAGGTTATATAGTTGTTTTTTGTAGGAATGGGGATTAAATTAAGGCATCAACACAAAAAAAAATATAATTTATTAAATATGGATGTAGAAAATCGTGAAATGGCAATATTTATAACTACTCGACTCGAATTTTCGAGTAGTAATTACTACTCGACTCGAGGTCGAGTATTTGAAAAAACTCGAGTAATTACTCGAAGGTAGAGTACTCGCCCACCCCTAATTAATTTACATTTATAACTGCTGTGAACTATGCCACAACGGGTTTTAGATGAGTTTAAATAAGCTGTGATTTTAAACGTTATAGTTTGTGCAACTGAACTAAGGTAAACGACTTGAAATGCCATGATTGTCCAATATTATATTTTGTTGATGAAAAATGCAGATTGTGAAATTAATTTAGTTCTTTAAACATGATAACAGTGCTTTTATAGGTTTATCATATTTTTTTAAAGTTTTTTAACTTTGTTTTTATCATCCGGGGTCTCCCTCCACCCTATTACCCTGGATAGTTGATATCCTACTTTACAATAGTGTAAAGTATTGTAGCATATACTACTTAATTGTGCTTTAACAAGGTCAAACCTCGACCTATATTGACCGATAATGTTTTGTGAACCTTGATTTTGCAAAATTCTTACAAACTCAACCGCAGTATAATGAACCTCGTTTTAACGAAATCCTTGATATAACGGATATTCAGTTTGGTCCCTTTACATTTGTTACACCTTAACATGTGTTGGGGGTATACTGTAATAAGACTTGTTGTATACATTATTAATTTTCTTAGATTGTAAGTGATTGGAAAAAAAACTTTATATGGATTGAATTTGGATCCACGATAGATATGCTAGTCCAAAATAAAATATAAGTAAAAACTAAATATTCTTAAGTGATCTTCAATGCTGGAATTTTTAATATTGTTTCCAGATTGAAGGGAAAATGGAAGACATTCAAAACAATAACTCACAACTAGACGATTTAAAACAGCAGCTTACAAAACTAATCAAGGATTGTGAAGAACTATACACCACCTACAATGAGAAAAGAAATAAGGTAAAATTATCTGTTGATCTATTGTTATTTAAGATTATTTTGTTATAAAATATAGTGGCGTAGTTAATGAATATGTTGTCATTTATTCCATCTTTAAACAATACAATAATATAATTCATTATATTAAAGCAAGTTGTCAATATGCTTAACGTGGTAACTAGGGGTCTGTGGTACAGAAAATTTAAGGTTAGTAAGCCTCGGTTCTCGGTACAAAATCGGTAGGTTACGGGGCTACCAGTATTTTTGCCTTTTTCCTTTTAGAATTGTATTAAACCCACATTACCTATTTTAAATTTTAATACATTGACATTACTATGAAAATGGATTTGATACATTCATAGTTTTCTGACAAATTACTGTACCACACATAATTAAAATCTTTTACTCCTAACAGGATTGTGTCAAGAAAGAAACATAGTTAAGATTAAGGCTTTACCTGTTTTACTACCAAGATAAGGCATAGCCATGATAAAGTGGTTTTAAAATTAGGTTAAACATTTCTAGGAATAGACATTTTTGAAGCAACAATTTACAAGTTAATTTCACAGAACTGGTAAATTATTTCCAACCAACACAATAACTGGTTGTTTTGTTTTTAAACTTTTAAAACATATCAGTGCATTCAGTACAAATACAGTGTAGCTGCCAGCTGTTCACATTCAAAAGACGACAATGAAATACTGGTTTGTTTGTCTGGATTTTTTAGTCCAGAGAGCCGTAACCCCCCTGGACTGAGGCTGTTCTAGGACAATGTCCTTTTCAGCCTTGCCTTGCCTTAAAATACTGGAGGTTTTGATTAAGTAAAGGCAAAGAGCATCTTTCTTATCAGCTTCAAAACTTAATTATAAGATGGATACAACTCTTGCAAAGCTTTTTCTGAAACTACAAATTGGATTAGCACAGAGTAAGATTATTGTATTTTCATTTGCAAAGTTCACACCAACACATATAAATCGTTAGTTTATTTTAGGCTCAATAAAATTTTCTTAGTATATTTTAAAGCTCATCCAAAGAATCAAAAGACCCAGACCTATACCTAATTATGTAGGAGGGCCTATAAAAATTGGGTAACAAATGAGGTTAACAATGAGGGTACCGTAGCAAAGTCGCATAATCTTTCTAGTTCATAAGATTTAGATTGCTTAGTACAAATACATCACAATAAAACCTATAGGAAACAAAAAACATTTAAACCTGAACAGCCAATAATATAAGACAAAGATACAGAATATGTAATGTCATGATTTGAGACCAAGTAGGCTTGCATAATGGAAAAGCCGAATACAAACAACAACGCTTGTGGTTTTCTCAAATGAAAGATAAAATGTCCATAAAAATATTTTAACTTGTAAAATAAGACTGTAGTTTAGTTACATTACAAGTTTAATATGAAACCATAATCAGATTTATAGTAGTAGGCAATGGCCAGCGGCAAATTTAATGCTCACACAAATACCGACCGAGTTAGAGGTGAAATTTAACAGCCATTATAAAATTATTACTTTCATGATAAAATATGTTGGGGATCTTATTATTATTAACTAATGGAAGTCGGAAACGAAGAACAGTGTAAAAACTCAACAATTCTTGGAAGGACTTTACCTTGAGTACAACAATTACTGTCGTGGTAAAATATTAATAGATTTGGGACAACCCTAGAAATAAATTATAAAAATCTTAATCAAACATCTGATAAACCTTTTATGTGCTCTGACCGACTATGATAGTAAATTTAAAGTAATTTTTTACTAGGCTGGGGAGGTAATTAGGCCAGAAGGTATATACCTACAGATTTTTTCAGAGCACCTTCGATGCACCGCAGACCATTTGTGCGGTATAATTATAATATTAGAGGAAAAAATTGAGGTTTTGGTTTAAAAAGGTTGATTTATTAGGAGAAAAAATGAGTATGTTGTTATGAGCGGTGATTCGAGACGAATGAATGCAACAATGAAAATTGACATATGGTAATGTGATGGGAATTACAGACGGACTATTAAAAACAAAGACATATAAAATTAATACAAAAAACAAAGGCAACTTGACTGAACATACCGGCCACAACATAACAATGAGCACAAAATTGTACAAAAAACAGAGCACTGAAGAATATTTTGGATATTATTTACAACTATTTACAGGTCTTTAAGTTTTATGCCTTAGTTTTGAGGGAGAGGGAACACTTTAACAACTGGTCTAGTAAGGTAACCGTGTTGAGTCTTCAGATCAACAACCCTGACTTGTCCATCTGTGCCAGGATGCAACTGTGTGACACGGGCTAAGGGCCAGGACAAAGGAGGCGATGAAGAGTGAATCAAGACTAGATCTCCAACTTTTATGTTTTCTGTTTTATGAGTCCATTTGGATCGTTGCTGGAGTGTATGAAGGTACTCTAGTTGCCAGCGCTTCCAAATCCTTTGGTGGAGAGCTTGTACTAGGTGCCATCTTTTGAGCCGAGTTAGTGGAATATCAGCATGGTCTTCTTCTGGAATTGATGACAGCGGAGATCCTATGAGGAAATGTCCTGGAGTGAGTGCTGAACAGTCATTAGGGTCGTTAGATAATGGTGTCAAAGGACGGGAATTGAGGATCGCCTCTATTTGTGTAGTCAGAGTCATGAATTCTAGGAGAGTAAGAATGTGTTCACCCATGACACGGCGCAGATGGTATTTGACACTTTTCACTGCTGCTTCCCATAGACCACCTTGATGGGGCGAAGCAGGGGGATTGAAATGGAAATTTATTTTCCTGGATGAAGTGAAATGCAATAGTTGTTCTTCAGATTCTTTGGTGCGAGGAGTGTTTTTGATTGTTCGACGCAGTGCAGAATCAGCGCCTACGAAGTTCGTGCCACAGTCGGAATAGATATCTTTACAGAATCCTCTTCGGGAGATGAATCGTGTGAGTGCAGCGATGAATCCCTCAGTTGTTAAATCTTCTACAACTTCTAAGTGCACTGCCTTTGTCACAAAACAAACAAAAACACAGATGTAGGTTTTGATATGACGCATTCCGCGAAGATTGACAACTTTCATGTCAAATGGGCCACAATAGTCAACGCCACTGGTAGTGAATGGTCGAGCTGGAGTTACTCTTGCGGTAGGAAGATCTCCCATGAGTGGAGTAATGTTCTTTGGTTTCACTTTGAAACATTTTACACATTTATGAATACGTGTCCGTATGACTCGACGAGCCGAAAGAATCCAATAGTTTTGGCAAAGGATTGCTTGAGTCAGTTGTGGTCCGGAATGTAAGTGAGTAGTGTGGACAAAGTCTATGAGAAGATCAACGATATGGTGCTTCTTTGGAAGTACTATTGGGTGTTTGACGTTGAATTTTAGCGATAGCTTCTTAAGCCGGCCTCCCACACGAATTATGCCGGAAGCATCCAGAAAAGGGTCTAAACGTTGAAGATTAGAGGTACTGGGTTTGTTTTTGTGAAGTAGAGTCAATTCGTTCGTAAAACATGTCGCTTGTACACACTTGATGATCGTACGCTCTGAGTTCTTAAGTTCAGAGACAGTGAGATGCCCATGTCTTCGGTCAGAGCTACGTGCATTGTGGATAAACCGCAAGACATAGCTTGTTACTATAAGTAGTTTGGACCACGATGAGTACTTGGAGAGAAGATCCCATTCTGGAGGTTGGGTTGAAACTAGGACATTTAGAGGAGTAGTTTTACATTCTTGAGTGTCTTGCAAGTTTATGGGAACGAAGCGATTAGATGGCCAATGATCATCTGAAAGAATTAACCAAGGAGGGCCATTCCACCATAGAGGATGATCAATGAGTTGAGCGGGAAGCAAACCACGTGACGCACAATCAGCGGGATTGTCCGTTGAGGGAACGTAGCGCCAGGAGTGAGAGGGGATCAATTCTTGGACTTGAGCAACTCTGTTGGCAACATACGTTTTTAGTCTATATGAAGGGGTGTGTAGCCATGTGAGGGTTACTGATGAATCACACCATAATGTAGTTTGAGAAAGGTCAATCTTTTCTTTGAAAATTGTACAACAGTAGGCTGTGAGTTTTGCAAGTAAGTATGCACCACATAGTTCCAAGCGGGGTAAAGTAACACGTTTCAAAGGAGCTACACGTGTTTTTGCGAGAATCTGACGAGTGATGATTTCTCCAGTTGAAAACTCACAGCGGAAGTATAAAACTGCTGAGTATCCTACTTCGGAGGCATCTGAAAATCCATGGAGTTGTAAGGAACATGTGGTAGTGAAATGGAACGAGCGAGGGATCTTAATACTTGAAAGGAGAGAGGTTTCATCAACGAAAATGTGCCATTTTTCGGCAAGTTCATTTGGAAGAGTGTCGTCCCATTGGATACCCTGTGACCAGAGTATTTGCATGAGGGTTTTTGCCCACATGGTCACGGGTGACAAAAAACCGGTAGGGTCAAAAATGCGTGCTATAATGCTCAGCACTGATCGTTTTGTAGGAAGACCATCAGGGAGACTTAAGTTGTAAGTGAAACAATCTGAAATGGGTGACCAATGTAGTCCAAGAATGGCAAAATGAGGGTGATTAGTGGCTTCCAAAAAGACTGGCGTTTCTAGATGATCTTGAGGCAAATCTTGGAGTATTTCTGGGCAATTGGATGTCCATTTTCTTAGCTCAAAACCACCACGTGCAAGAAGTTCAATCAGCTGATCTCGTAATTGCTTAGCTTCGTTGAGTGTATGAGCTCCACAGATGACGTCATACACATACGTATTATCCCGTAAAACTTTGGCTGCTGCTGGGAAGGACCCTCCTTCGTCGTCAGCAAGTTGATGTAACGTTCTGATGGCATGGAAAGGTGAACTGCTTAGACCGTATGTAACTGTCGTTAATTTGTATGTGGAGATTTCTCGAGTCTTTTGATCACGCCATAAAATTAACTGATACTTCTGGTCGTCAGGATGAACTTGAATGCAACGATACATTTTCCTTATATCACAACTGAACACATAATTATGTGAACGAAAATTCAACAAAATGTCACAAATGTCAATTTGAAGTTTGCGACCGGTTAAAAGAGTATCATTTAGTGAGACACCGGTACTGGTTTTGCAACTACCATCAAAAACTGTACGAAGTTTGGTTGTACTACTGGTTTCCTTCAGTACACCGTGATGAGGCAAATAGTAGTGTGGCTGCGAAAGATCGGAAGGGGATGCTTTGACCATGTGTCCGAGATGTTCATATTCAGTCATAAACTGTGTATACAATTCCTTGAAATTAGAGTTGGATTCAAACTTTCGTTCAATTGAGTGAAGTCTATGTTCAGCAGCAGATTTTGAAGTGCCCAGAGGTTGATGTTGGTCCTTGAAAGGGAGTTGAACAACATATGTTCCATCTGGAGAGCGGGAGTGAGTTGATTTGAAGTGATCTTCAGCGAGGCGATCATCTTCAGAGATAAGATTGCACTGGGGTACCTCTTCTTGTTGCCAAAAGCGAAGTAGAGTATTATGTAGCTCGTCCGTAGTGGATAGTAGAGACGAATGGCATGAGGTGGGAGAAGAGTTAGACAAAGTTGGTGCATTGCCCATTAACACAAATCCCAATCGTGTTCCAATAACGAATGGAAGGTTTGAGCCCAATGGGTAGGATTGATGAGTAAGAAGTTCTGGAAACAAAGCACCTCCTATGAGAATGTCAATATTCTGAGGAATATGAAAGGTCGGATCTGCGAGGACAAAAGGTTTTACCAGTTTGTAAACCTCAAAAGAGAGTTGAGTACGAGGCAAAGGAGCGGAAATTCTATCTAGAATATGGAAAGGTTGATTTGAAGCAATCACTTCACTGCCTAGTGTGGATAGTTCTAGGAGTGCATGTCCCTTTGTCGAGGATTGCGATGCAGAGATTCCCACGATTGTGTGAGTAGAGCGGTGACGAGAGACGTTTAATAGCTGTGCTGCCCTCTCTGTCATGAAGTTGAGTTGACTTCCACTGTCGAGCAGACATCGAAAGACATGAGAGATTCCATTAGTAGCGGTAATTTTAATGAGAGCGGTGCCTAGAAGTACATGAGAAGTACATACAGACATGAGTCTGCTACCAGCCCCGCGCCGCGCCGGACCAAATCAGTATTATGATAGCGCTATCTAAATGTCAATTGTGTATTCGTACCGTATTAATGTCTTCTGTGTTCGTGTTCGTGTTTTAAATGTGTTTTTGACGAGTTGCAAGCTTTGATAATGTTGTCTTCGCAACGAAACATGTAAGCTGTTGAGCAATACCATTTTTGGACTATTTGACTGAGGTATGTAAAAAACCTATTATTGTCTTAACAATATAGTCCAGGGGCCGAAAACATGAATTTTGAAAAAATATAAACACTGAAGGATTGGTATGTTTAAAAAATTTATATAAATGTCACAGTCTTTCAGTTATTGGAGTAGGCCTAGGCCTAGATCGTTCAATGCGCCTAAGTAGTCTAGATATTGTAAATGGATGGAGTAATTTGAGGATAAGGACGACTGAGGAATAAAATCAGGGTTTCTTTATTATTTCCAGGTTGATATTGATTTACTTTGATAACTTACGATGAGTTGTCTTCATTGTCTTCGAAGAAGTACAAACATAACCTTACTTTCATTTTCATTCGTGATGTTTGAAGCTGAAGTTGTAGACGAAATGAAGTGTCGAAGTGATGAATGCGGAGCGGAGCGGAACGATGACGATGTTGAACACTTGGAATGAGAGGAGTGTGGACTGTATCGTGACGTAGACGAAAAGTTCAAAATGGCGATGCGGTATTGTCTTTGGCGGCTTCACGTTGGATGAAATACGTTCAACCGAGACATTTAAAATAACTTGAGAAAAAGTCCCACTAATGTTCGTAGATATAATCCGCGGCTCGATAGGACCAAAAATGTGCGGTATAATTATAATATTAGAGGAAAAAATCGAGGTTTTGGTTTAAAAAGGTTGATTTATTACGAGAAAAAATGAGTATGTTGTTATGAGCGGTGATTCGAGACGAATGAATGCAACAATGAAAATTGACATATGGTAATGTGATGGGAATTACAGACGGACTATTAAAAACAAAGACATATAAAATTAATACAAAAAACAAAGGCAACTTGACTGAACACCATTGGTAACCGATATCAGTGGGTCTACTGTGACCTGACCTCATAAGTAGGCTATGTTTCTGTGACCAAATTTAGGGTGTGGTTGACTCTCATGATGATGATAAAATTATTTTTTTGCATAATTTGATCTCATGTCTTAAGTAGTATTACTGCTCGTGCTTGATGATGTGAACAGTAAAAAAAAGTAATAACAATAATTCTTGGGATTTATTTAAATAAATTAGGCCTACTACTGTGTATAGATAATAGTCTGTATGAGGGGACCTATCTCCTGATCCTCTGTCTATCTGGGGACTGGCCAATTCTTGAGGCCTGGACCAGTCCCAGACAGAAAAAGGGTCAGGAGACAGATTCCATCATAAATACCATATTAGTGGGAATTGAATTTAATTTGGTAATTAAATTTGAATGTAAATGAAATAAATAAATAGTTTTAAAAATACTTAGGACTTGATTGCCACTTGTTAAATTCTTATAAAATGAAGTAGCTAACTGTTCAGTCTATGTTTGAAAGGTAGATGTAATATTTCAGGTACTTGAAATGAAAGGCAGCAAACCCAAAGAGGGTTGGGGAGATGATGCTTGGAACTCTACCCCAGCTGCGTGGAACTCTGAGGAGGAGACCTATTCAGCCCAGACCGGTACGTAAATCATCAATAACTGTATAATTTAAGACAGTGCTCGATTTGTAAAAAATTGCCGGAACTGTAACCTATTTAATATGATAAGTACCTAACCTATTTATGTACCTATTTTTGCCAGTATTTTCATCTATCCCAAAAAAGAGGTACTGGAATGCCGTTCCACCGCAAAAGGAGCTCTGATTGAAGATATTCCTGCCAACTATCTTATTAATTATCATGTCAAAAGGTTTACTTTGTATAATTACATAAGGCTAGAATCGTATCTATATTTTGTTCTTGATGTGCAACATTTTTATCGGGATTTAAATGTTCAAAATTGCACTTAACATACTTATTATAGTCTAAAAAGTAATTAGGGGTGTGCGATGCATCGAAAATGCATCGAAATTTCAATTCGAGTCGATTCGATTCGATGCAGCATGCATTGAAATCACGATGCATCGAGGCCGTCCCGATGCAACGATTACGTCCCGATGCATATTTAAAACTAATTTAGGACTCCAAAATGAGTTTTAGATAGGGATGTGTTGATTATCGATACCACCGATACTCGGACATTGCCGATACTAGGAATATCGGTATCAAGAATCGATTGCCAAACGTCGATTTCGCCCGATTACCGCCACCCGACAGGGATGGATAGATATTTTTTTTTAACATTTAATTATTTGATAGCTATTAGTTTTTTAATCACGCTAACAACTTTAGTAGCCAACTTAGAACACTATTTAGTTCAAAACAGCTTAAGCACCCTTGTTTAGCTTCAGCTGTTCACTCTGCAGGCAGATGATATTGCATAAGACAATACAATCTACATTTCAAGATGTCAGAAAGTCAGAAATCAGTCTCAGACAACCGGCGCGCAAGTGTCCTCAACACGAAATTATACTAAAAAATGTCTGTATCAATAAGTTAGACCTTTAAATGTATTATTTTTATTTTTAGAACAAAATAAATAACCTTAACTTGTCTAAATGTTCAGTTTCATCCCTGCATTACGCATCATTAGAAAAATTAGATTCAATTACAACATTGTCGACAAAATCAGAGGATTAGGCTTGCACTTGCCTATTGCACCAAAAAGTAGATCCATATTATATCTGTACTATCTACCTAGTTTAAGAGTTTATGTGAAGTTTTAAGTGCTACTATAACATAATTATTGATTGAAAAACATCATACGCATAGTCCATGCCAATTTTGTAATATTATAATGAATGGTGAATGTTGACTATCTAAGATAAATCAAATTATGTAACAAGAGTAATCATTGATCGAGAGGCCACGCTGCACTGTCATGTCAGCCAATCGACGTTCGTGTTTCGACGTTCGTGTTTCAATGGAGCAAATGACGATTGCTTTGATGTCGTTATTTGTGTGTGAGTCTATTATTGTGGGAAGGGTTTAGAGATACATTGATAAATATCAAGAACCGATATGTAGGATGTGTTTGTTTATAAAGAGTATAAAATTAGGTTACAAGTTTAAAACGGTGTGATTTTCTTTTGTCAAAGACCTAGATTTGACATTCAATTATGTTAGTTAACTAAATCTTGCCATATGGCTTTACATAATATTTTAATAAAACATCTATTTTTCCGATTATATATCCTATATGTTTATATGTTGAATATATTTGGGTCAAAACATTATGGGTGGGCGAGTACTCGACTGTCGAGTAATTACTCGAGTAGTTGGCAATACTCGACAGTCGAGTCGAGTAGTTAAAGATACTCGAGTCGAGTAGTAGACGTTAAGCCGATTTCGTTATTTTCATTGATATTTGACAAATAAATAGTAAGAAAGGAAAATGTTTGAGTTTTATTTAATCCCTTAACCCCTTTAAATATTGACATACTAGGCCTACTAATAATCGGCAACCTAGACATCGCTTGCGTCATCCATTTCACTGACAGCGACAGCGCCGACAGCTGAGCTGACACTGGGACTGGACTGGGTGATAGGCAGTGGTGTAGGTGTACGAGTGCGATGCATCGAATCCCGATTCGATCCAGCATGCATCAAAATCCCGGTGCATCGATTACGTCACGATACAGCTCTACTAGTAAAAAGGGATGATTCGATTATCGTCATCGATACCACCGATACTTGGACATTGGTATCAGTACCAAGACTCAATTGTCAAAAGTCGATTCCGATGATACCGACATCTGACAGGGATAAATATTTTATTTGAACATTTATTTACTGTATAGCAACAGTACTAGTTTTGTCATCACGGTTAACAATTTTCATAGCCAAACTATCTAGTTCAAAACAGCGACGGTGCCGGTGACATTGTTTAGCTTCAGCATTGCACAACACAATCTACGAATCTACATTTCAAGATGTCAGACTCAACTCAAGAGACAACCGGCGCGCGAATGTCCTGCCAACATGAAATTAATTATACTAAACAATGTCTGTATCAATAAGTCAGACATTTAGATGTATTATTTTTATTTTTAGTACAAAATAAATAACCTAAACACGTCGAAATTTTCAGTTTAATAATCCCTGCATTATACGCATCATTAGAAAAATTATATTCAACCATTAAACTTTAACATCGTCGTATGGTTAGGCTTGCTTTATATTGCGCCAAAAAGTAGATCCATATTTTGATCTGTACTATCTACCTGATTAAAGAGTTTAGTGAAGTTTTAAGTGCTACTATAACATAATGTATTTATTGAAAAATATTATAAGCCTTAGTCCGTGTCGATTTTGTAATGTTAAAACGATTGGTGAATGTTGACAATAAAAGTATGTAACAACAGTTCTCATTGGTCAGGAGGCGTCAGTGCACTACCATGTCAGCCAATCGACTTTCGTGTTTCAATGGAGCAAATGACGATTGCTTTGACATCGTTTAATGTTTTATTGTGGGTGGAAAGGGTATCGATAAATATCGTGATTCGAGATCCGATATGTAGGACGTGTTTGTTTATAAATAATGAGTATTTAAGTATAAAAAACTAGGTTACAGACAGGTTCAAAACTTTGATTGTTCCGATCCATTGTTGACACCCCTACACGGAGGTTATAGTGACGTCGTGCATAAGGGCCAGGCAGGCCGGTTCACAGTGAATCCACTCTGCCGAACCTTGTTCTTGGTATAATCGGGAACATAGTCAAACACTTTTGTTACTAAATAAAACTATGAAATGGTTGTTAAAAGCACTCTTTTGGTCTTTTGGAGATTTTAGTCCCAAAACATAATCTTTATTGTAGGCTAAAAGTAAAACCTATCTATTGCCATACTTTTCTCCACAGATGTCGACATAGGCTATTATGCAATGTCTTTAAAAAAATATCAGGGTTTCAGTCAAAATACTTTTGTAAACATTGACAATGTGCTGTTTTAGCACAGTTCATTCCTCGACCACGATCGTTTTTACTCACTATAGGAAAGACTCTCCTTACAAAATGTATTTGTATGCCAAGATGTTTGTAATTTTTTTTAATGTAGGCCTATAACTGCAACTGCTTTTAAAAAGAAATACAAAAACTGACAAATGACTTGGATTAATACTTAAAAAGTTAAGCCTATTTATAAATTAGAGGAAACTTTATTAGATCTCATCATAGTCAAATTCAAACATTTACAGTATTTCAAAATAATTAACACTCTTGTGTAATGGAAATCTGCAAGCGACTGAGGCCGAGGGTGAGGGAGGGCATGTGAACCAGGCTTTGGAACAAGGGCAAATTCTGCCAAACTTTCTCTTTTCCTCCCCCATGTCCAGTTAGACGGTGGGTGGGGCTTCACACAATAAACAGTTCATTCATTCACAGTAGAGAAGAGTTTTTGTGGCAGTGACGTATGTCTCTTGTCTGCTCTTCAAGTTCACACATCTGGACTTCTTTAAAACAATTATAAGTGATAATCTTTATTAAAAATAAGTGAAAAACTGTTGACATTTTCAAGGAAAAAAAGTTGAGAAATAAAAGTGTTAAACATTTTGTTTGATTAGTTATTCTGTATTTCAAAAATATCCTCATTTATGATTATGTTTTCAGCTAGACTTGGTGACTTTTTCATAGTTAAACAAATTTTGAAGATATATAATTAGTGAGAAAATGTCATTATATAGGAAGTTAGTTTTTACTCACTTGGGGGAAAAAACTTACCTTACAAAGAGTATTTTTGTAGACCAAGATGTAGGCTAGGTACGTAATTAAAAAAAATATAAACTAATGAGTTAACTAAGACAATTTCATGGAATTTCAAATAAATACAAAAATTGAGAAATGACTTAGATAAATACTTATAAGCCTATTTATAAATTAGAGGAAACTTTATTAGATCTCATTCTTTAGTCAAATTCAAAAATTTACTGTAGGCCTATTTTAAAATAAACACTTAGTTCCATATTTTTGCAATTTTTTTTCAATTAATAATAAACCTTTAACACCAAAATATAAGTTTGATACACCTACATATTGTGTTTTTTATATGGTATAACAGTTTTTAACCAGGTCTATTTTTGGTGAATTGAGAAATGCTTTTTTCGTAAAGATGAAGATAGAATATATGTAAAATAAAATTGTTGATTTTCTCGGGAACTACTCGACTCGACTCGATACTCGAGTATTAGGACTAATTACTCGACTCGACTCAAAAAAACACTACTCGCCCATCCCTACAAAACATCGATTGTTCCAATCAATCGTTGCCACCCCTTCACGCACGGAAGGAAGTTGAAGTTGTAGCATAGACTAACCAACACAAGGGAGTAGCCTATGTTTTATTTATGGTTGTAGTTACGTCGTACCCGGCTGGTTCACAGTGAATCCATTCTGCCCAGCCTTGCTCTTGGTATCATCAGGAACATAAACACTTTTGTTATTAATTAAAACTATGGAATGTTTGTTAAAAGCACTCGAAGAAACATTTTGCTGCACAGTGCACACAATTCTTTTACACTGTAGGCTGTTATGTTTTTTAGAAAAAATTGTCGCATAGTTGCACATTAACTTATTGAAATTAATTGTATCAAATGTGCAGCCTATCTCTTTTATTAAGGTGATTTAAGTCCCAAACAAAACATATTCTTTCTTTTCTTGTAGGCTAAATTAAAAGACATCTTTACATATAAAAGTAAAGAAGAAAAAAAAAAAAACTTGCAAATGGCTGATAAATTCTGATAAGCCCATTTATAAATTAGAGTAAAGTTCTATCAGATCTATGCTTTAGTCATTGAATTTAAATATTTATTTTAAATTTAACACTCAGAAACTTTTGTTTATAGTCCGTCCGTTCGGCTGTGATACCCAGCGGATTAGGACGCTTCTCGGAACTCGGCCGACCCTCCCCGACCGCTCGCCGGGCTGTCCAGCGACAAACAATGACTCGTCTACTGTACCAGTCCCACAGATTTGCAATTTTTTTTATTTTAATTTGAAATAAATTGTTATTTATATATTTGATTTCTACATGAAATTCTGAAAATAATGAGCCCAAACACGATGTAATTACTTAATATCTACGACCTGGAAGTCGGACAACTCTGATGACGGTATACTGTAGTTTGCTTATAGTGTATAAAGGATGGTTCATTTTTTGTGGCTCAACCATAACTTCCTTAACTAACTCACAACGGAAAAGTTGGTCAGATTTTTATTTATTTTAGGATAAGAAATCGCAACTAATTGGAAAATCATTAAACTCTTTATGTTTTGATTCTCCAAGAAGAAAATAATATACAGCACTATATAAAAGGGAAGATACAATGTTTTACATGATAAAAATAACAAAATATAACAAGCTACCTTGCCTACAATATAATTTACATACTTACATGCTTAATAATACTATACAATTTACCCTCAAGATTCCGTTTAAAAAATAGATTTTTAACGTTCCCTTAGTACAAAATATTTGAAAAAAACAGAGTACTGTATATATACAACGACCGTACCAAAGTCTAAACTTTACCTTTTAATGGATGCTGATTCATTTCATATTGTCATCATTACTCTGTATCGTTACCAGCTTTGTCCGACTTCCAGGTCGTAGATATTAAGTAATTACATCGTGTTTGGGCTCATTATTTTCAGAATTTCGTGTAAAAATCAAATATATAAATAACAATTTATTTTAAATTAAAATAAAAAAAAAATACAAATCTGTGGGACTGGTACAGTAGATGAGTCATTGTTCGTCGCTGGTCAGCCCGGCGAGTGGTCGGGGAGGGTCGGCCGAGTTCCGAGAAGCGTCCTAATCCGCTGGGTATCACAGCCGAACGGACAGACTATAGTAGAATTATGCAAGCGACTGAGGGTGAGGGAGGGCATGTGAACCAGACTTTACAAAGGGCAAATCTGCCATTCTGACAAACTTTCTCTTTTCCTACCCCTTGTCCCGTTAGACAGGGGAGGGGGTGCTTCACTTCACACTAAACGCTCACAGTGACGCAGTAGAGTTGAGTTGTTGAGTTGTTGTGGTAGTGACGTCATTCTATTACTGCCTGCTCTTCACAGCTCACTCATCAGCGGCTTTCGTGAAATTATAATTGATAATTTCTGTTGATAATCAGTAAAAAATCAAAAATGTTGGCCTCCTCACCCTGTTCAAGGGAAAAAGTTCGGAAATAACATGTTTTTAAAATGTGGTTGGCCTCCTCACCCTGTTCAAGGGAAAAAGTTACGAAATAAAATGTTTTTAAAATGTGATTTGTTTTATTATTCTGTATTTAAAAGATATTGTAATTTATTAATGTGTTTTCAGCTAGACTTAGGGACTTATTTTCATAGTTTAACACATGTTGAAGATATAAATAGTGAGAAAATGACATTATATATTATTTAAGTTCTTATTAATAACTAACTTATTATCTTTTTGGTAGGCCTCACTGATCTCTTTGGACTTTTTAGTTTACACACACTTTATTAATTTCAATCTTTATTTTTAATATCACATCTATTTATTCATAGCATGCAATAATTTATCAAATAGACAGTAAACACTGGTTATCAACTTTTTTGGTTCGTCCTGATTTAAGAATGATCCAGAAGTATTGAAAGCCAACAAATATAGGCCTAAATGTGAAAATTAAGTTACAATTTTCACATTTACTACCATAAAATAAACTCTATTTTATTTAATGCAGGTCAATAATAATAAACTTAACGATTGCTTTATTGATATATAGGCTTATTCTAATTGTTAGTGAAGGGTGAATTTCAGGCAAACCATAAAATTAGCAGTGTCCATTAGTGAGGTTAGGTCAGCAACTATCTTCTTGTTCATAATTTTATTTAGTACATTTTTTACTTCAAATTTTTAGGTAAAATATCCATTATAGAAACGCATGTTGTATTTAATTTTTAAAGAAAATCATGCCGTGCTGCATCGAATCGAATCGCATCAATTCGAATCAAAATTCTTTGAATCGCATCGATGCATCAAATAAAAAAAAAATATGCTGCATCGCACACCCCTATCACTGATAAAGAGAGAGAGGTTTTAATGTGGGGACACTTCCACCACGAGGTGGTCAAAAGACCGAGATTGTCATAAAAAACGGCGCGGCGCGGCACATACGTCCGATCGAGGAAGGTTTTAGACGCTAACTGAATATATTCATGGTGGGGAAATTTGAGTTTTTCATGAGAGGGAAAGAGACAGAGATATATCACGCCATATGAAGTAGGCATTGTATGATTTTAAGGAGAATATGGGGGAGGGGAATTGCCGTTGTGGTGTGTGTGTGAGTAGAGTGGAATACATTTTACAGACTTAAATAAGTTATTAACATACAAATGAATATTAAACCCTATGCACACAGTTAATTAAATGTTAATAAAATTAATGATTAATTATGAAACTACTGATTATTATATTTACAAAACCGTACTGAACGTACCGGCCGCCTTGAAGCATTGTAGGGTTCAACAAATGATTATCTACAAGCCGGCATGTCTAAGTGTGGTGATGTGAACATTATCACCTGATAATATTTATTATTTGATTTGTTTGTAAATATTGTATTTGTTCTTAACTAAAACATGGTTGTAATTTTGAATGAATAAAAGCCATACTTTTGGTTTGCTAAGTCTTTCTTACAACAATTTTATTCATTCATTGATAAACTCAGTTAGTGCTACATTACAATGGAGAAATTCCTTAGACCAGACAAATTGCAAATTGACCCAGAATCTCCAACTGCCTCAGAGGAATGGTTACAAACATTCGAAGACTTTCTAACCATGACAGAATTCGTTGAAGACAAGGACAAACTGAAACTACTAACTAATCGATTATCTTTTACTACTTATAGATTTATCAAGGAATCTGAAACCTACCAAGACGCTTTGAGAGTTCTTAACTCAATTTACATCAAACAAAAGAATGAAATATTCTCAAGATATTTAGTAATGACTAGAAAACAGCAACAAGGTGAGACTATTGACAAATATGTGTCGGAACTGAAACTTTTGAGCCAAGATTGTTTTTTTGAAGCTGTTGATGCGATTCAATCCAGGGATCATTACATTCGTGATGCTTTTATCAATGGCTTAGCCTCGTCATACATACGGCAGAGACTATTTGAAAATAAAACTTTAGACCTAGCTGAAGCAGTGGAACAGTCTAGAGCTCTTGAAATGGCTCAAGCTCAAGTCGAGAGCTATCCAAAATCTATTTACGGAATGCAAACGCAAACTTGTGCAACAAATTAATTGGCAAAGCAAGCTTGTCAGTACGAATTCCCACTTCAACAAAAGGAAGAAGCGACTGTTTCCGCTGTTAAAAATGTTGATGGCAAGTGTTATTTTTGTGGGCATGACAGACACTCTAGAGATCGCTGTCCAGCCAGAGAAGCAACTTGTGGGAAATGTAACAAGACAGGGCATTATGCGAGAGTCTGTAAAAGTAATCCAACTCAACATTTTAAAGTAAAACAGAAGACGTCTAGTACATCAGCTGCACTAATAGCAACAACACATAATACATCTGTATTGAAGGACTGTACAGTTGAAGCTAAAGTGAATGGCCTGAAAGCAAATTGCTTAATAGACACCGGGAGTACATCAAGCTTTGTAAACTTGAAGTTTGTTCAGTTAAACAAAATTAAAATGTATAATGAAAGTGGACAAGTATCACTAGCTGCTTCTAATATGAAATCAAACGTCCACGGGTTTGTTAAAATCAACCTAAATCTGTTGAATCACAATTACAACAATTTTAAGTTGACTGTTCTTGAAGATCTTTGTACTGACGTGCTTATCGGACATGATATCATGAAACTCCACTCAAATATACAGGTTTGGTTTGGGGTTGGTGTGCTCCTGTGCCAAAGTTGAACCACCCAAACTATTCTGCAATTTAACTCCAGATTGTAAGCCAATAGCCACAAAATCACGACGTTACTCAGATGAAGATATGCAATTTATAAAACAAGAAATGGAAAGACTACAGACTGAGGAGATCATTGAACCTAGTTCGTCACCTTGGCGTGCACAAGTGTTGGTTGTTACAAACGACAAAGGGAAGAAGCGACTGTGTGTGGACTATTCACAAACGATAAAAAAATTTACTCTGTTAGACGCCTATCCCTTACCAAACATAGATGATCTAGTATCCACTGTAGCGACGAACAAGGTTTTTAGTGCCATTGATCTAAAGCAAGCATACTATCAAATACCAATTTCTGACGAAGAGAAGAAGTACACTGCTTTTGAGGCTGCTGGTCGTCTTTTTCAATTCAGAAGAATCCCGTTTGGCGTAACCAACGGGGTGGCATGTTTTCAAAAGACCATGGACCAAATCATTAGAAAAGAAAAACTGAATGGAGTGTATGCCTATCTGGATGATTTGACCGTATGTGGAAAGGATCAAAAGGATCATGATGAGAATCTAAGAACATTTTTAGATGCTGTAACTAAGTATGGACTTGTAATCAACAACGAAAAGAGCAAGTTCAACCAGACTTCAATAACCTTGTTGGGACATTTAGTTTCCCATAACTCTATTCGACCTGATCCAGATCGGCTAGAATCTCTACTGTCACTTCCTGTGCCCAAAGACCAAGTTTCACTAAAGCGAGTCCTAGGATTTTTCGCTCACTATTCAAAATGGATACATCGGTTTTCTGATAAAATAAGAAACCTGACACAAGTCAATTCTTTTCCTTTGTCACAGGAAGCGGTTGCAGATTTTGAAGCCCTCAAACTTGACATTGCAAACTCAGTAATTACTCCTAGGAATGGGCAAGAGCCACTGGTAGTGGAGACTGACGCATCTGACATAGCCGTGGCAGCAACTTTGTGTCAAGATAATCGGCCAATTGCTTTTTTCTCACGGACTCTAAACAAATCTGAGAAGCTGTATTCAGCTGTTGAAAAAGAAGCCGTTGCCATTGTCGAAGCCCTTCGAAAATGGAAATCATTTCTTATCGGAAGAGACTTCAGATTATACACGGATCAGCAAGCTTTATCATTTATCTTTGACAAGAGGCACACAAGCAAAATCAAGAACGATAAAGTTATGAGATGGCGACTAGAGCTAACACCTTATCAATATGAAATAGTGTACCGACCTGGTAGGGAGAATGTAAAAGCAGATACGCTCTCTCGGGCATGTGCGGTTCGCTGGGATAATGCCAAGTTGTTTGAATTACACAAATCTCTCTGCCATCCGGGAGTCACTCGAATGTTTCATTGGATTAGAACTAAAAATCTAAACTACACTCTGGATGATGTAAAAACGATGATGTCAGCATGTCAAACATGTGCAGAAGTGAAGCCAAGATTTCACCAATTCCAAGGCAAATTGATAAAGGCAACCACTCCCTTCGAACGTCTAAATATTGACTTTAAGGGTCCTCTTCCATCAACAACCAGAAACCGTTACCTTTTAACCATGGTGGATGAGTATTCTCGTTTTGTATTTGCTTACCCCTGTAAGGACATTAGTTCAGCAACAGTTATCAGATGTTTTTCAGATCTATTTTTTTATGTTTGGAGCCCCGTCCTTTGTACATTCAGATAGAGGCTCATCTTTCATGTCGGGAGAGCTGACGGACTTTCTTCACAAGTACGGAGTAGCTACAAGTCATACGACACCTTATAACCCTAGAGGGAACTCTCAGATTGAACGCTTCAATGGAACAATATGGCGAACCATCCTACTAGCTTTGAAAAACCACAACCTGCCAGTTGCTGCATGGGAAGAAGTATTACAGGAGGCTCTTCACTCAGTCAGATCTCTTTTATGCACTGCGACAAACTGCACACCGCACGAAAGATTCTTTATACATAGCAGAAGAACTACCAATGGAGACTCCTTACCATCTTGGCCATCCGCTCCTGGTCCTGTCCTGCTTAGAAAGTTTGTAAGACCTAATAAATATGATGACCTTGTGGAGCCAGTTCAACTTTTGGAATCAAATCCACAGTACGCTCTCGTCAGAAGAAGAGATGGGTCAGAATCACAAGTATCCCTGAGACATCTTGCACCCGCTCGCCTACCTCCTGGTGATCTACCTCATGAAGACAACACTACTGAGAGAGAAATTGTTGAAAATATAAATTCAGACATTGACCACAATGAAGTTCAAAATGAAACTCAACAATCGGTATCTCAGACCCCAACTTCAGAGACGGCTGTGGGGGAACTACGTCCAACGAGGAATGTCAAGCCTCCGTCATATCTAAAGGATTACATATGCTATACCTACCTTGAAAAATAGTGGGGGAGAATGTGGTGATGTGAACATTATCACCTGATAATATTTATTATTTGATTTGTTTGTAAATATTGTATTTGTTCTTAACTAAAACATGGTTGTAATTTTGAATGAATAAAAGCCATACTTTTGGTTTACTAAGTCTTTCTTACAACACTAAGTCACTTAGTCTATGAGAAGAGGGAAGACCTTTGAGACAGGCCTTCGGTATGTACCCTGGTTGGTGCGCACCTCCACTACACGCACTATACCATCGTCTTCGGGATGTGTTGCGGTGATGCGTCCCAGGGGCCACTGAAGGAGGGGGTGATGACTCCTGAAGTAGGATGAGGTCTCCAACATGAAGCTCTGGTGAAGGAGTAGTCCATTAACCCCTTTGTTGCAACGTATTAGGGATGGTCAAGTCTCGAAATTTCGGGAAATTTTCGGGAAATTTTAAATCTCGTTACACGAGACGAGACTTCTTTTTGGCCGAGATTTTTATCGAGACGAGAATAAAAAAAAATTAAAAAAAAAATTAAAAACGCCTGCAGAAAGTCAATGCAATACCCGCAATACAGGAGCGTGTCGTAGTTGCGTTTCCTTTGCGAAGGCATTCTTATTTAATTAATTCTTTAAATGTAAATATTACTTTAATTATTTTAATAATATTACTTTAATAACATTTGAGAAGTTTTGTTAAGTGTAAGCAGTGTGAGGAATGTTTTACTACTGTACTATAAAAAGTCAAAACAAGTAACTATTTTATAAAAATTAATATTGCTTTTATTTTATGATTTATTTTATTTTAGGATAAGTTGAACTCTATCCTAACTTATATCACTATGTTTTCTAATCGTAGGCATTTTTAATAAGTTAGGCGTGATTAATAAAAAAATGTTATGCTGATGTTTTTTAATAAAAGATTGTAAATATTCTTGCCTATTATCATTATTTTTGTATTTAAACAGTCATCTAACAATGTTACAAAATCAGGTAAAAATTTTGAACGTGCATTTCCCGTTGTGTATGAGAAGGGAAATCCCGTCTCGATCTCGTCTCGAAATTTTATGAGAAATAAAAAATCTCGTCTCGTCTCGTCTCGAACTAAAAATCCAATATCGTCCATCCCTACAACGTATGCAAATATTCGGCATGCCATCGTTTCCAAATACGTTGATAGAGAGCTTGGACTAATTGCCAATGGCGTAGGCGGTTGTCTGGACGATCCTGGAGATCCACTTCAGGGACAGCTACAAGGGGGGCACCAATGAGGAAGTGTCCAGGGGTCAAGGCGGTGAGATCGGAAGGATCCGCAGAGAGAGGTGCTAGGGTACGTGAGTTAAGCATGGCTTCCACCTGAGTGATCAAGGTCATGAGTTCTGGCAATGTGAGTATATGTTCACCAATTACACGGTTTAGGTGGTATTTGGCACTTTTAATAGCCCCTTCCCAGAGTCCACCAAAATTGGGACTAGCTGGAGGATTGTAGTGAAAGTTGATAGAATTTTGTAGAGCAAATGCACAAATGTCGTTGCGAGCTTGAGAGGATTTTATTGCATCCTGTACAATGCGAGTTACAATGCTTTGTGTGTAGATTAGCGCCAACAAAGTTAGTCCCGCAATCACTGTAGATGTCTGTACAGAGTCCACGGCGAGACACAAATCGGGTGAGGGATGCGATAAATGCATCAGTGGTTAAATCTGTGACGACCTCGAGATGCACAGCTTTAGTCTCCATACAGACAAAGAGACATAAATATGTCTTAATGGTCTTGTTGCCTCGCAGATTATGAATCTTGACACTAAACGGGCGACCATAATCCACTCCAGTATGAAGAAATGGTTGAGAGGGATTGACACGAGAAGTAGGGAGATCACCCATGAGAGGAGTTTTATTTGTTGGGCGGTGTTTGAAACATGTAACACACCGGAGTATATTAGAGCGTATCACACTTCGGGCAGAGAGGATCCAAAAGTGTTGGTTAAGTAAAGCTTGTGTCAACTGAGGACCGGAATGGAGATGTTTCTTATGGTAATAGTTGATTATGAGATTTACTACATGGTGATTTTTGGGTAACAGGAGGGGGTGCTTGGCATCATAGTCGATAGGAGCACGATTGAGTCGACCTCCGACACGGAGTAGACCAGATTGGTCGATAGAAGGAGACAATCGCCGGAGTCTGTGGGAACACAATTGTCCTTGTTTAATGGCACTAATATCGTCACTGAAGTGGGTTTGCTTGATATCTTTCACAATGAAGTTAGTTGCATCTTTTAGTTCACTGGAGGATAAACTATCTTTTGATCTATCAACATGTCTGCAATTATTTACAAAGCGGATGACGTAAGCCATTACGTGAACAAGTTTGTTGGGAGTTTTCCTGGGGGAGGAAAATTTTCTAAGAAAGTCCCATTCGGGTTGAGGTACAACAGTCAATACTGTAAGAGGTTGTGCTTTGAGATCCGTTAATTCGTCAAGGTCAATGGGACTGAATTTAGGTTTCGGGCCAATCATCATGTGGTGTCAAGAAATGTGGAAAGCACTGTAGTGAGGTGGATAGGCAACATGCTCGAAAGTAGGAGAGCGCAAGCTTCTCTGTGTGGGACGGTGAGAGAGGTCAAGGCCCAAAGAGGGTGTCCACAGGGTGGCGTCTTGTCACCAAATCTGTGGAACCTGGTGGTTGACGATCTCCTGTCCGAGCTCAATGCACAGGGCATGTACGCTCAAGGATATGCTGACGATATTGTTGTACTAATAAGAGGAAAATTTATGAACACTTGCCTGGAACTCATGCAGAGGGCATTGTCCATAGTGGAGAGGTGGTGTAACCAGGAAGGTCTGAGGGTCAATCCAATGAAGACTGTAATGGTACCATTTACAAGGAAGAGAAATGTTGATATCGCTAGAGTACCAACTCTCTTCGGTAATCAGATCCAGGTTAAGAGTGAGTTCAAGTACCTAGGAATAAGGCTGGACGACAAGCTCACCTGGAACAGCCATTTGGCACATATAACGCAACGTTCTCAGACCACACTTATGATGATGAGGCGGGCTGTTGGGAAGACCTGGGGTCTAAGTCCACAAATGACTAACTGGCTATACACTAGGGTTGCAAGACCGATGATGGTGTATGGCTCGGTGGTCTGGTGGACCAAGGTAATGCAAACTACCGCTGTAAAGAGACTACAAAAGATCCAGCGAGTGGCATGCCTTAGCATCACAGGAGCCATGAGAGGCACTCCAACTGCAGCCCTGGAAGTAGTGCTAAACCTGCCACCTCTCGACATCATTGTGCAAGGAGAGGCAAGGATGGCAGCCTACAGAATGGCTTGCAGTGGCAACTGGAAGTATAATGCCTCCAGTGAGCACACAAGAATTGTAGACAAGGTGCAAACGAACTCCTTGGAAATGCTACCAGACAGGATGGTGAAGATCACAGATCTAGAAAAACCATACAATGTCAACATTGTTGACAGGGATGCCTGGGATAAGGGTGAACCTGAATTCATGAAAAGGGGGATCACCTGGTATACGGATGGCTCGAAAAAGCCAACGGGCACGGGGGCTGGAATATATGGAGTCAGACCCAAGGTGCAGTTCTGCGTAAGTTTGGGAAAAATGGCCACTGTATTCCAGGCAGAAGTGGTGGCCCTGTCTGAGTGTGCGAGAGTGTGTTTGAAGCGCGGTCTTATAGGCCACACTATATACATGAACTCAGACAGCAAAGCAGCACTAATGGCACTTGACAGTTTCGACTTTACCTCCAAGGCTGTATGGGACTGTCATCAAGCCATGAAAGCCCTGGGAAAGACCAACAGGATCATCCTTAGTTGGGTTCCAGGGCACAAAGGTATTGCTGGCAATGAGGGAGCTGACAAGTGGGCAAACAAAGGAGCTGAAAGCCCGCTCATGGGTCCAGAGCCGACGTGTGGTATTGCTTACAACACAGCACGGAGAGCTGTTCGCCAGTGGATGGGCATAGAACATCAAAGGAACTGGGAAAGAACAGAAGGAAATGTACAGTCAAAGAGAATGCTGAAGGCACCTACAGGTGCGATAGCGGCAGAAGCCCTTGGGCTGAGTAGGAAGACCCTGCGGAAGGTGGTTGGCTTTATTAGCGGCCATTGGGTATTCCGTGGACATTTACACAAGATGGGAATTCAAGTTGAAAGCCTCTTATGTAGGAAATGTGGAGAGGAGGAGGAGACAGCATTCCACGTGATATTTATGTGCCCAGCCCTACAAGGTCTGCGCATGAGATCCCTTGGCCTATCGACTGGAGATCAAAGGGAAGAACGGGTCACCATTGTCAAAAGGATCTCACGGTTCACAAAGGACCTGGGATTTGACAAAGAATGAGGACCTGTGAATGAGGGTGCACAATAAGCTGTTATAGCTGCGATGCAATCCCATGGTTACTTGAAGCCTGGCCCTCTATTAAAAAAAAAAAAATCATCATGTGGCAGCTGAAGCCATGATGGACCGTTGAACCACACAGTGTGTTTGGATAGTTGTGATGGAAGTATCCCACGGGAAGCGCAATCTGCGGGGTTATCTGCGCTGCTAATATGTCGCCACCAATTTGCCGGAACCAATTCCTGAGTTTGCGCAACACGGTTGGCAACGTAAGTTTTCAATTGATAGGGGGGAGTTTGCAGCCATGTCAAGGTCACAGTTGAATCACACCACAAGTGATGTGATGAGAATGTATAGTGTTTGGAAAAAATTGACATACAATGTGATATTAATTGTGCCAATAAATGAGCGGCACATAGCTCAAGTCTGGGGAGAGTGACCTTTTTGAGTGGGGCAACACGGGTTTTAGCAATAACCTGTCTGACTATGACTGTGTTGTTAGAGGTCAAACAGCGAGTATATACAACAGCTGCGTAGCCTCGCTCTGAGGCGTCTGAGAACCCATGCAACTCCATGCTGCGAGATTCAGAAAAATGGAATACACAAGGTATATTAATCTGAGAAATTTCTGATAATTCTGCTACAAAAGAATGCCACTTGTCGGCGAGGTCACTGGATATGGGTTCATCCCATCCCAGTTGTTGGGTCCACAGGAGTTGTATTAAACATTTGCACCACATTGTTATGGGTGCTAAAAAACCACAAGGGTCGTAAATCCTTGCGATGTTGCTGAGTAGTTGACGCTTAGTACAAGCGCCGGAGGGTAGGTCCAAGTGATAGGAGAAGGAATCCGTAGTAGGTGACCAGTGTAGTCCTAAGATGGAGTAATGAGGTTGCTCTGGATCTTGCAAAAAGACAGGTGTCTCACGATGATCTTCTGGAACTGCTTCCAGTAGGCGAGGGGAATTTGACGACCACTTCCGGAGTTCAAATCCACCTTTCTTCAGGAGGGCGATGAGTTGACCCTGGATTTGGAGGGCTGATTCTTCGTCAACGGAGCCTGTGATGATATCATCAACATAGGAATGAGAGATGATGATTCTGGCTGCGTCAGGGAAAGCTTCACCTTCATCCTTCACCAGTTGTCCCAAGGTCTTTATGGCAAGATAGGGGGAACTATAAAGCCGTAGGGCACTGTTGTCAACTTGTAGATGTCAAGCTCGTGAGAGGGGTCTTCCCGCCATAGGATCAGCTGAAAATTCTGGTCTTCTGGGCGGACTCGAATTTGTCGGTACATTTGCCGTATGTCACAGGTAAAAACAACATTATGGACTCTAAAGTTAAGTAAAATGTCACAAATGTCTGTTTGGAGTTTTCTTCCAGTGAGAAGGACGTCATTTAGAGAGATACCTGTGCTAGTCTGCGCACTAGCATCAAAAACTGTGCGTAGCTTTGTGGTACTGCTAGTTTCCTTTAGTACCCCATGGTGAGGGAGGAAGTAATGAGGTTGAGCTAAGTCAATGGTGGAAACCATTTCCATGTGACCTGCTAAGAGGTAATCACTCATAAACTCATGGAAAAATTCCGAAAAATTAGGCTGAGATCGGAATTTGTGTTCCAATGAGCAAAATCTACGCTCCGCAGCAAGCTTAGAAGCTCCAAGAGGGGGGTGAGCCTGTTTGAATGGAAGACTGACAATGTAACGTCCGACTGAATCTCTAGCGTGAGTGGCGTCAAAATGTTTGTCGCAAAGTTCTTCTTCAGCTGTCCGTTTATTGCATGGAGGTAGTTCTTCCTGCAACCAGAACCTTTGCAACGAGTTTTGTAACTCTGTTGTGTCATTGACAGAGAGCATGGATACAGAATAATGTGTTGAAAGAGGAGTGATTGTTGTACATGGTGCTTGTCCCATTATAATGAATCCAAAATGGCTGCCTACAGCATGGGGGAGGTTGGGACCAAGCGAGTGACTTTCGTTAGTGAGTAACTGTGGGAATAAACTTCCACCTAACAAGACATCTACACTACTAGGTAAATGGAACGTAGGGTCAGCTAGTGTGTAGGCTTTGGCTTTGTGGAACACTTCCGGGGTCAGTTTTGCTCTGGGTAAATCCATAGAAATCCTATCTAAAATGAGGAAGGGGTGCTGAGTTACCATGGTGAGGCCTGAGAGAGTGGTTAGAGTCAAGTGTGTCAGTCCTCGGGTAGAGGTAGCCGTTTGAGCAATACCTGTTGTTATAATTTCAAATAGACTGCATTTGAATTATCAGCTGATCATATGATCTTTATTCTTTTTGATTACTATTGTTTATGTTTAGTTTCTATTCTATGTTAATGGAATAATACACTTTTTTATCTGATTTATCTTTTATTATGTTATAAAGAGTTACAACAGTTTTGGCGACGAGGTAAAAGTATAAATTTGTTTATTCATACATTAATGACCAGTTAAATTTTTTTTTCAATTACCTTTTCTTCAAATAACATGTTAATAACTACATCTCAGGCTTAGGAACATTCAAGTTACAACAACAAAATGAACTCAGAACAATTTGACAAATTCATAGAAGGCCAGAAACAACAAATGGATCTTCTATTTCTGTTGTTTGAGAAACTAGAACAAAAAATGAAAGATAACACACCAGATCCAACTGCTCAATTTGAAAGTTACAACTCAGAAAAAGAAAGATTTTCAGCCTATATTGAACGATTTGAAAACTATCTCAGCATGAAGAATGTGTCAAACAAAACTAAAAAAGCTCAAATTCTATGTGCATCAATCGGTTCTATCCATTACAACAACTTAGTTGCATTCAAAGGACCTACAAAGAAAATCAAAGACTTGGAATATGAACAGCTAGTTGAAACCTTTGGCGAAATGCTATCGCCTAAAAAGAATACTGTAGTGTCGCAGCATATCTTTTTCTCCACTTACCAATCAGAAAGTGAAAACATACCTGACTATGTTGCAAGTTTGCAAAAACGACTTGCTGACTGTGAATTTTACATAAAATGTGAATGCAGAGAAAACATTTCAACAGCTCACATTTTCTTAAGGGCTCAATTCATTAGGGGCATTCGTGATAATAGCATTCGAGAACAACTTTTACAAGGAAAGGAAGAGAACTTTGATGAAATAGTCAGGAGAGCTATAGCTCTTGAAGCAGCCCAAATCCAGTGCAAGGAACTTTCAAACATTTCAAAACCTCTGATCCCTAGTTCTTCAATGCCAGATATAATGAAAATTCAGAAGACCACTAGACACGATCATCCATCCACTCGGACATCATCATCATCATCATCAACATCATCTCCCTGGAAAAAGCCATCATACAAGCATCGATCAAGCCAAAGAATCGATTATGAGTCCTTAGGAATCAACAATCTTTGCTTCAGATGTGGAACATCTAACCACCGATCAAACCAGTGTCGAATAAGGCGTGAAAAACTATTCTGTGAAGCATGTAAGAAGAATGGCCACATTCAAAAAGTTTGCATCAATACCCTGACCAAGAAATATGCTTCAAGTAAACAAGTTAACCGATTCTCTGACAATGATATGATCAATGACTCACAATCTGATTGTTCCTACGGGGCATGCAACATAATCAGTTCAGTATCCAAAGATCAGAAAATCATCAACCTCTACGAAATTGAACCTGGACATGGAAAGACACATGCCTGTGACGAACGGTATTCATTTATACGTAATTTTGATTTTAAATTAAACTGTTTACAACATAGAAATACCTAATAATTGCTTAAAAACTATGATTTTGAACACACAGATATGGCTTTTGTAATAGCATAAAGAGTGTATAAAAGGATTACAATCATATTTTTTTCCAAATAAACCCCATTTAAGGGGTCCTTTTACTTTTACCTTTTACCTTGGTCCTCTTCTCCGTAGTCGTAGAGACTAGGGAATCGTCATCTTCTTTTTCTTGTTGTGTTATTGTAGTGTTAATGTGTGTGTGTATGGTGTAATGTGGGTTTATTTTGGTGCCTATCTTTGTGGTGAGCAGAGTGCTCTTCAAAGAACTCATCTAATTTGTAGAATGGTTTCTGGACTAAATATTCTTTGAGTGATTTAAAAAAAAGGTTTTGGAGATTTGATTTGTTTTATATGTTCTGGGAGAGCATTAAAGATTTTTGACCCCATGATTTGGGGTATTTTGCTGGTTTTTGACAATCTGTGTTGTTGGATATCGAAGTTTGTTTTTGTGTTTCTCAAGCTATATTTGTGGCAGTTTTCCCTAAGCTTTGGGGGGTTTAGTTTTAGGAGGTTTACAACTTCAAGGATGTATAGGTTTGGAACGGTAAGGATTTTGTTTTCAACGAAGTATGGTTTACAATGCTCTTGTGGTTGTAGGTTCTCAATGATTCTTAATGCCATTTTTTGAAGAATTTGGATTATGTAGATGTAACAATCCGCCGCTGTCCCCCAGGCTACTATTCCGAAGCGTAAGTGAGATTCGAAGAGTGCGTAGTAGGCTATTTTTGAAGTATTTTTGTCAGTTATAGAGCGTATTCTTCGTATGGCAAAAAGTGAGATTGATAATTTTTTACCAAGTTTTTCCAGGTGGTTATTCCAGGTCAGGTGTTGATCAATGGTTATGCCCAGGAAAGTTGTATGAGTTGCTGTTGTTATCAATGCTTCTTCGGTTGATAGTTCAGGTTGTTTACTTGTGGTGGCGAAGTTAACATTTAAAGTTTTGGATTTATTAATTTTGAGGTCCAGGGTTTTACAAATATCTATTGCTTGCTCAATTGTTTCTTTTATGTCTGATGATTCTTGGCCAATTTTTGTGGGAAAGAGGATGGTTGTGTCGTCGGCGAAGATAATGTTGGTCTTGTCCATTGGTAGAAGGTTTGGTAGGTTGTTTATGTAAATTATGAAGAACAGAGGTCCCAGTACCGACCCTTGGGGAATACCTCGAGTTGTACGTTGTAGTGTTGATTTGGCTTTTAATTCTGTGTTATTGTTGTAGTAGTTTATTTCTACCTGCTGGAAACGGTTTGTAAAGTAGCTTATTACCCAATTTAGGACATTCCCCTTTATATTCATTTCATTATAGTGGGGGAGCTACAGTAAAAAACCCATAAGAAAACTGCAAATTGTGATAAGAGTATGCCCTTTGGTGGGAATGTAGTTTAAGGTTAGGCAATGCAAATAAGATGGGGAGGCATCGACCAAAGTTGCTATGATCCAAAATGGCGGCTATTTTTCAAAATGGCTGCCCGTATTTTGGGTTTTATATATTTTCTTTTTGTATACATCATGCAAATTGGTGTTTCTTATCAATATTTAAGCTTTTAGGTATAAGGTAGGTAAATAAGTTGAGTAATAATGTAATAAACGTAAATTTATTTACAGAAAATGTATAGGCCTATCCCAAATAAAAATACACATTATATTTTATAAGTTGCAGAATATTTCTACCAACACCCTAGAGAAGTCGCTATTGCCGCAGGTGGCATGGTAAGACCTAGGCCCAGGACCGATTTACTTTTTCATTTTGATGTCCCCAGAGACCAAAAACACAATTCGTTCAAATATATATTTGTGGGTGTGTGTCCGTGAACGCGATAACTTCGGAGTAATTTTTGTCAGATTTTGATGACATTTTGTTTAAATGTGTTAGGCAGGATAAACTTGAATGAGTTCGCGAACCAAAATGATCGGATTATGGAAACTGGGTTTTACAGGGGGTTTATGGGGTAAAAATTAGTTTATCTAATTTTTGAGCCTCAAAACATAAAATTTTCCAATTTCTTTTTCTATACTCTCTATATTTTTATTATTAAAGAGTTTAAAAAAAAGAAATAATTTAGTACCTATATCAAAGTGTTTTTGTACGGTTATTGGCAACAGAGAAAATTGAAGTAATCAATTGCTAAAACTAAGACATTGCGCAATATTCTTGTAGCCATTTCTACCAAGTTCTGTATATGTAGTATTATTTTTGAGTCCGCTTCTTCATGACCAGTACAAGTAGCACCTATAAGGGAAGTTTGTGCATTTCTAAAATTGCCTTTGTCGTCTTCACCCGATGTTGTTACAACCTGTACGTTTGTAATGGTATCTATAGATAGATTTCCAAGTAGACTAAAGAGCTTTTCTGTGTTCTTTGAGTTTCTCAAAAAGCCGTGCCAATTTGTAGGTAGGTCTATAGGTAGTACAGGTATAGAGTACATCGTTTGTCTACTATAACCCTGCTATCAATGACAATAAGGTCATCATTATTTTTAGAAACATGGGTTTCCTAGCTCTTTACTGTAAAGTGCTCGTACCTTAGCAACATATTTGACTTGAAATTATTGGTTTCTCCAGATTTCAGTTTTATGTCACTCTTAAACTATTGTATTAATCTAATTATTTTTGATTTTAATTTTTCCGATTCATTATTCCGATTCATTTCTATCTACACCGATTTTCATTGAAAACATTTATATCAATATCGGTGGGTAAACTGTTTATGTCATCAAAGTTTTGAAAGTTTTTGACAAGCGTTACATATCCGGTGCTACGAGCATTTACATTTTTATTGCTTGCAGGACAAAGCAAACTATCATTATCTGTCTTTTGGCATAGTATAAAATATGGTCCGATCAACAGCTTTTGGTTTATATCCACCCAAGTCACTCTGAGGAACTAAGTGTAACCGCTTTGCCATTTTTAGAATTCAATCTTCATTCACTGGAATCAGAAAAAAGAATAAAACCCCCAGAACTGGCACCGTGTGTGACGGCCAAATTTGTACATGTTTTCCTAATAAAACTACACTGATAACGTTAGTGGCACATAATGATAAACACAACAATGGTCTGTAGTATCAGCTGTTTGGTAATATTTGTCTATTTAGCATTGCCAATCTGGTAGAAAACAAAATGTTAAAGTGACATCATTTTGTTGAAATTTTTATCCTATATTATATTTCATGGAAAAAAATATCTCAAGGAAGAAGAAAAAACTCTCTTTTCAGTGATTTCGCATTATTTTTATTTTTCTTATGTCTCAATGGATGTAGGCAAAGGGGAAAAACACGTTGTTAAACAACGTTGTAAGTGAAAAACTTAACTCTTAAAATAAACAGCTTTTTGGCGACCTTCAGAATTGGCTGAAAACTAGTACATTTTCAGCCTTAGATTATAGAGATGATATAATTGTAATATATTACAACCTTGGTATTAAATTAAAGGTTGGAATCTCCGGATTAAGATGATACCAATATTTAATAGTGTTAATGCCATTTTCAAGCTTTTATCAGTGAATAAATAAGTAAACACAAAATACGGGCAGCCATTTTGAAAAATAGCCGCCATTTTGGATTATAACAACTTTGGGCATTGCCTCCCCATCTTATTTTAGTTGTCGGACCATAACCTACATTCATACCAAAAGGGGTTTTCTTATCACAATTTGCAGTTTTGATATACGTAGCTCCCCCACTATTAAGCTTGTTGATGAGGATGGTTTGATCCTGTTTTTGGTCAAAAACATTACGTAAATTAATTAATTTGGCCTAACACATTTTGTGTCTTAAACTTTGAAATGCTTAAAATTGGCTTAAATATTATAACTTAGAACACAATTATGGCTTTTTTAAATTGCATAAAGTGTATAAAATGAATACAACTATAAGATATACAAATAAAGCTCATTTAATAGGTGAAAAACATTACATAAACATTGATTTTGCGTAACAGATTTTCTGATTTCAACTTTAAAATGGCAAAAAAGCTTAAATTTAATAATTTTTAATAGGATTATGGTATTATAAATTACACAAAGAGTATATAAATGGAATACAATTCTAACTTAGAAAAAAAAATCATATTTAATGAGTGAATACATTACGTAAACAAAATACTCAAATTATTTTTGCTAACATTTTACTTAATTCTTAATTAATTTGTTTATTTCCTTGCAGTTTATATATTTTTAACGCTTGAAAATGCTTTATTACACTGAAGGACTATATACTCACAGGTATAGAACCAATTTAGACTATAAAAAGTCAATAGTTTGCTTCATAATTCAAAAACAAAGTCAGATTTACAAGAATTTAAGCGAGTTTTGTTGTGCAAACCATACATTATTTGTTAATAATTTTCAAATTAATCACTATTGACTTTTTAAAACCTCATACATCAAAAGAGTACTAGTTGGAGCAAGGTAAGAAACCAAAAAATACCAATAAAAACCTATAATTTACGCAAGAATTAAGTTTTAACACAGGAAAGAGCTAAAGACCACCCACAGTGCCAAGGGGACTATGGACACCTGTGGTCACAAACAACCATGATATGACTCATGATGACATATTGTTTTTTTGGTCAGATATTGTAAATATTTGAATTATATACATCCTGCAGTTAATCCCATACTGATGGGTTGAAGCGTTCAAAAGTTATAGGACTTTGAAATTTAAAATTGAGACAACTTTTTTCACCCAAAAAATCATATTATTAGTCTTATTTTCAATTAAATTCTCGAAATTTGTTACAATTTGTCCTCTTGATTTAATGCTTAAAGGTATAGCATACCTAAAGGTTGTTTAATCTTATTCCTTATCAAGAAATTGTGAAAATTCATAATCATGCAGACAGGCAGATCCAGTGTAAGAGTTCCTTATCTATTATCAGGCTCATGTAAGGATACCTATACCCATGTCCTTCTAGTGTCAGTGCTGTAGTTTGAACAAGTTGGTCCTCCCCCCCACTACTTCATACAGCACAGACAGGACAGGAGGTCCTGAGGAGTGCCAGTAAATCCTGGCATAAAAGAAGTAATATATTGCATGGCAGAACGACAGCAAAGTTGAAACCTTTTTTCACTGTTGCATCTTCATTCTTTATATCAATTCCTCTTGATAGTACTGTATAAACATTTTAATTACAATAGATTTCTTCCATAAAAAACTTATAATATGTTGTTGAAATTAAATAAATTTGTTTATATTATTATTATGGTTCTTTTATAAAATTTGATCAAATTGAACAACCAATCTTAAAATACAAACATTTATGGAAGATTTTATGAACCTTGAAGAGGCATATCTCTCAATGTGTTAGGCCTATAATCACCATTTTGGTCTTAAATTGTGAGTAATTTAATGCAGTTTCAAAGTAATTATGGTTGTTTTAATGAAAAATAACGATAAAGTTATGCTTAAGGGTTAACGTTAGCCAAATTAAAAAAAAATCAAAATTTGGTAATTTTAGCCGTTGTTTGCGGAGTCATATCTTGAAAACTATTAGGCCTGTAATAACCGTTTTGGTCTTATATGATAGGTAATGTAATATACTTTAAAAATGGTTATGGTTGTTCTTTATGAAAAAGTGATGCTTCAGGGTCAAAATCGGACAAACGTAAAAATAGTGCGTAATTCTGCCGATTTTTAAGCTTTTTGGAGGTGATCCGGAAGGTCGCCGAGGTCGAAAATTTGGATTTAGCATCTCGGTACTATTACAAACAACATAAAAAAAAGAAACCTACTACCCCATTTCATGCAACGTAAAATGCGTTAGGTTACTGGATTATATGTTTTGCAGACACATCCTTCTTGTTATCAGATGTAGATACCGTAGACTTCTTTTTAAGTAGACAATCAGGAACCTTATGCCCTTTTTGTTTACACTTAAAACAAAATATCTTAGTAACCTGCTTTTGATTCTGATTACTCTGCCCTTGTTTTTCTGTTTTAACCCTTGTACCCGTGGGTTTTGAAACATATAAAGCAGTTTTAAGTAACTCCACGTTATCACGCTGCTCTATAGTGCGAAGCTTTTCAACTAGTGTTTTTATTGTTCTATCCTTAGATGGCATAGCTTCCCATACATTTCTAAATTCACAAAAGCTTGGGCCCAAAGTAGATGAAATTCTTGCAATTAAAACCCTATCACTAAGCTTTGATTCCTTTTGTTTCTCAAGTGCATCATTTAATTCGGAAAAATGTTTTTTAAGCTTTGCAACATGGGTAGCTATGTCCTCATTAGGATCCCGATCCCACCTAAAGAACTCTTCTAGCAAACGATCTAGCCTTTGTTCACTAGACTGTTCATACACAGATATTAAACAATCCCAAACTTTTTTAGAAGTCGAGCAAGTCAAAACCAGTGTACATGGTTCATCCCCTAGAGATGACATCAGGTATAACGTAGCAGAAGCATCTTTTCTGTCCTAATCTGCAATAGCATTTTGCTCAGATCCAGAGAGATGTTAGTAATAGGTCTTACTTCAGATCCCATTATGAAACTCAACAAGCCTTGTTGTCTTAACAACAACTGGATAAGCATCTTCCATTTAGTCCAATTACTTGCACCCAAAAGTTTCTCTATACATATCTTTTCATTTGAATTTGCCATAATGTCTAACCAATTTTATACTTGTTCCAAGAAAAAAAATCAACAGTTACAATGGCAAAACAATGAAGAAAAATATTATATAGCTTCTTAAAAAGTAATTTTAAAAAATACCTTGTTTGTAGAATAGCCCATAACCTATTGATACGTACTTGTCCAAGGCATTCTTTCTCTTGATTACTTATAAGAATAAACTTTTAAATTAATGAGAAACAAATTATATTAAAGAAAGGAATTCACACTTTTATTTTGATCACACAAACATAAACATGAACACAGCTTAATATAAAAAGTAAAACATATGATATTGAAACAATGTACATTTAAACAGTTCAGAGGCAAAATTGTCAATGTTCCAATAAAAAGTAACCCTAAACAGTGATTAGAACTAAAAAGAAATATATGCTTTTAATATATTTTGTATCACCGATTAAATGAGCTTACTTCCACTATTTTAAAAGTAGGCCTAACCTATTTTTTTGTATTTGAGAAAAATGTAATGCAAAGTTAAATTTTCCTTTAAGTTTTTAACATTTAGGTTTTTATGAGTTGGAGATTCGTAATGATCACGAGCACATTCCTGTATTTATGTATTGTACTTAAATAATTAAAGTTAAATGAAATGAAATGAAATGAAATCAGCACAACAGAACACAACAGAAGTAACATAAATCGGGGTTTTTGCTGTCACTTCTTTTAATTTTTTCATTTAGGAGATAGGCCTACTATTTTTTTTTTAATATATAATTATATTATCTTTATATTTTAAATAATATTTTGTACTATAATTGGTCCAAACGACTTCTGCGATCGGGGCAAAAATGAACGATATTGTACTCGGTGAAGACGAAATCGTGTTTGCAGGGTCGTAATATCCGTCTCCCGCGGTCGCGTGGGTTATCTCCGAGACCGAGGATAAATCGTTCCTATATTTACGGTGAAATAGTGAACATCTTTCGCGGAGGCAGGGATATATTCTACATGAAGAAGTCGTTAACATCTCCCGTGAACAACATTATCGTCCCCCGCGATCGCGGCAAAATCATGAACACAGAACATCTTTTGCGGTTGCGAGACCTTATTATCGTCATTCCCGGATCGCGATCCCTGGGAGTCGTGAATTTTGATCGCGCGATCTTTGCAGACGCTTGCGGCGATTGTGAGAGCAGATTATCTATAATATTAAAACGAAACAGTGTTTTTTTATTTCACGATTCTGAATCAACCACTCGACGGATTTTCATGATTTTTGTGTTGAAAGAAAGATAATTATGAGAACTAGGGAATGTCTAAGCCATAAATTTAGTTTAGGGTCCCAGTTTTTTAGAAATTAAGTTTTAATTTTTAAAAAGTCTAGCAGCCGACGCTAAGATTCTAAACTAGCTTTTGGCATAAAATAATTTGCTTAACATAACAGCTGTAAACATTCAGCTTTTGTGTCGCAAATTCATCATTTGGATAAAAATGTAAAGACATACTTAGGGTTGACTTATTTATACTATGTGTAATGCAAATCATTGATACGTTCAATTCATCTGTAAGAGGATGACAGATTAATTAAATTATACATAGTGAAATACTAGGATGTTCAAATTATTTTTTTAAAGCAATCTTTATAATCTTCGATTTGTTTTAGGGCAATATAATTTTATTTAACTAACAGCTGATTAAATATAAACTATGGAACTATGAGGTTATTTTATTTACTCTTATTTTATCATAGATTATAGGAAATAAGTAAGATTAGTAGAGATAATTAGACCACAGTTTAAAATAGTTTAGACCAAAATTAATTAAACCACAGTACAAATCGAGGCTCTGTACACGAGTCTTAATTAAATATAATTTGATTTAACTAACAGCTGATTAAATATAAACTATGGAACTATGAGGTTATTTTATTTACTCTTATCTTATCATAGATTATAGGAAATAAGTAAGATTAGTAGAGATAATTAGACCACAGTTTAAAATAGTTTAGACCAAAATTAATTAAACCACAGTACAAATTGAGGCTCTGTACACGAGTCTTAATTAAAAAGGATAAATGCAAATTATTTTACTATTACGCTTTTCGAGGAAACAATAGAGAAATAACAATGTTTACATGTTTTAATTCTTCATGGTAGCGTTTTGTTTACAATTAATGTTTGTCTGCTTTGTTTGGATTAGGCCCGGAAATATTGATGTCATAAAAAGAAGATCAAGAATAATCAGGAATCACAATTTTAAATTACCACCACTATCTCAGCCGAGTTTTATACAAAGATTGAACACAACGTCAACATTGACCTAGGATACTGCAATTAGACAAACCATCTTTTATGAAATCGTGTTCAGTGTGGTTACGTTTGGGGGTGCCTATCAGCGCCGCCAAACGTGAAAATATCACTTTTATTTCAACTATGAATATATTGTAGTTTAAATTAACTAATATGGGAAATTACGATGTACACTTATTCAATGAGGGTGGGTAATTATTAAGGATAGAACTGGATAACGGTATGGATAATAAACATTGACAATTACGTCATTAGCTTTACTAGCGTGTTTACTTTTTATATTCCTGCTACATATGACCAGTTCTTTTAGTAATCGTGAGTTCTTTTTTTTCAAATGAATGTTATTTGAACCAAACAGCTGTTTCAAAACAAACTGTTATTGTTTTTACTTTTCTTTGTTTACACTTATTTATTTAGCAATTAATGCAGTGAAATTGATATAAAGGATAGGTGTGACGATTTATGTATACTGTGAATTTTATTGGATATTATCGTTTTATTTTAGGTCGTTTCTATTCAGACCTACTGGAAATTGTGTATAGTAGTTGTATTGTGGTGATAATAATTATGGAAGAGGCAGGTATGCTATGGAAGGTGGTATCGTTGACTAAGTCTATACACTTCTCAATTGTATATATTGTGGTGGTCTCTCTACAATAATAAGAATTGACACTAAATTTTTTTTATATTAAGTCTGACCATTTCATCATTTTTTAGATGGAATTCACTATTAATGGAAATTCGCTTAGTCTGCAGGTTTGCTGAGGCGGGGGTATTTATATTCATTAGCCTATATTGTTTTAGCAAATTTCCCTACAGGAAAAGAGAGAGGTATACTATTGTTCTATCCAGATGGATTGGTTAGACAGTGATACTGTATATTATTAGGGTTATTTACAAAACTGGTAACCATCCAATAACCTATCTATTATCTGTATTACTCCAGTTGTAATGGTCAGTCGGAGACCACTTTACTGTTTCTTGTTTATGTTCCCAAAAGAAACAAAAAAACAAAAAAAAACATGGTTTGTTCAAATTGCTATGATTGTATTGGTTGTTTGAATTGTTATAGACGGAGAAACAGACCTCAACAAGTCAAGATCCTCTTCCAGACGTTCACTGAAGCCGAGTGAGATAAACTGCACAAGTCCTTGGCTCCCTTCAAAATCGAGGTTTGTAAATTTATGACAAATATACAGGGTGGTAATAAAGTCCGAAGACAGTTAAATATTTTGAAAAATAATGCAGATAGAGCTACAATACTTGGTACAAAGTTACAGAGTAGGTATAATACTTCATTTTGACACATATTCAGTGATCCAAAAACTCTTCAGGGGGACGGCCCACAAGAAAATCTTAAATAGAAGCACAGGTCAATATGCACATCAAATGAAAGGTCTTTTTTTAGTAAAATACAATGCCGCAAACTGCACTTCAAAAGGTTGATCCTGCGCAAAATGGCATCCGTTCAAAGATTTCTTGAATCTGCCATTTGAACGACTGCTATTTTATACTCAGGCGTTCTTTTGAGCTTGAATTTACGGCATTGTAATCTACTAGTGAAGACTTTTAATTTGATGTGCATATCGACCTATGCTTACGTTAACAATTTTCTTCTGATTCCTAAGGCTGTGCCCCCTGAGGAGTAAGCGTATAATAGCAATGCAAATTAAATGAATCTTTGAACAACTGTCATTCTTGGCTCAGTTGTCCATTTGATTTCAAATTTGCAGCATTATATTCTGCTAGTATAGACCTTTAATTTGATTATACATGTCAACCTATGCTTCTATTTAAGATTTCCTTCTGACTCCTTGCGGGACGTCCCCATGATGTGACAGAAAATTAATATTTCCTAAAAAAAAGTAGATTTTTAGGTGTAGTGATGATGTACCAAATCTTATTGATTTATCTGTTGTCATATAGAAAATATTTAACTGTCTTCGGACTTTATTACCACTGTGATTGAAATAAAAACGTGAGCAATGAGCTCTTAGGCCTACCCAGAAATAATTAGCTTCTTGCAAAAGATCGTTTTATATTAAATGAGATTAAAAATAGTTCAATTTTATAATGACTGACTTCAGCTTCTATTATATTTAAAGTAGATTTCCACCGACCTTGTAGTTGTAGAAAGGTGTTCACGGCTGGGGTACCCCACCTGCTGGCGTCATGTCGTCCTGTCCGGGATTGCACTGCACACTTTTTAAAGTCTTTAGAAATAGTTTATGTACACGAAAAAATAACTTAAAACTCACTTCCTGTTATAAAAAAGCAAAAACAAAACGATCTTTTATGGCCTAATGAGGGTTGAATTTGATTGATAATAAAAAATGAAAGGTTATAGCGGTGAGCGTATTGCTATGAAAAAGTGACTTAATGTCGAGAGGAGTAGTAGCGGACTGTGCCGCGGCCGAGCATCGTACAATGGAAAAGTACAAAGGTCGGGAAATTCCATTCTTATCGGCCGGACATGGGTTGAAAGATAAACGGTGAAACAAAAGCTCAGGGCAATGGAAAGTATGCGTTGAAAATAAAAATATGCTATACTAAATGAAATTGATATCTAACAACCACTCTGTATAATGTTGTTGTATGTCTATTTACTTTTTTTTGTGGAATGACATTTTTTCAGGTTTCTGTATGTTTTAATTACCGAGTTCCACTGTATGTAAGTTAAAGTGACTTGCTTATTATTTATAAACTAGTGTGATTGGTGCTCGAAATCGAGCAATTGTCAAGTACCGTTATTATACAGGTGTTATTAAAAACTGCAGTTATAACAATCATAATTTTCGATTTCGATAAGTTTAAAAAACTCAAAGCTTATGTAACTAATTGAAATAGTCACTCTATTAATAACGGGTTGAAATAATAAAAACTTATTGTAAAAATATTTTATCATATTTTAGAAGCCGGCCTTATTTTTTAGTGTTTTATACAAATGTTTCCCGACTTGTAGATGTTACCAGTAAACATTTCTTGCATGTATTCATTTGATCTGACATTAGGTAGGGTTTCTTTACCACTGTGACAACATGATTTGTATATTCTTCATTATTTTAGCAAATTTCCCCTATAGGGAATATTAGCAAATTTCCCCTATAGGGAATTTTAGCGAATTTCCCCTATAGGGAATATGAGCGAATTTCCCCTATAGGGAATATTAGCGAATTTCCCCTATAGGGAATATTAGCAAATTTCCCCTATAGGGAATATTAGCGAATTTCCCCTATAGCGAATATTAGCGAATTTCCCCTATAGGGAATAAACTATTACCGTAGTACTCATGGTAAGACCTGGACCCGGGACCGAATAACTTTTTCGTTTTGAGGTCCCTAGAGGCAAAAAACACCATCCGTTCAAATTCATAATATACTCCATATATATATAATCCATATCAAGTGATCCAATGAGAGTTGCTTGACCATTTTTAATATTTTTTATTTTTTAATATATTGTTCCCTCATGTTTTGGAAATTCAAAAATGATTTTATTAAATTTTTATCCCTTCCAATTTTTTTGTAGCGGCCATTTTTGTCTTGCAGCGCACGGTGATTTTTGAGTTTGCAGACGTTAACGTAAAAGAAAATATCTTTTTACCTACTTAAGTTACACAAATGCAACCAAATTCACTTTGTTCATCATTTTCCCATCTTTAATTTTGGTTATGATCATAATCAGCCTAATTTGTACCCACATGGGTGAAAAAAATGTTTAAAAACAAGCAACGGAAACGAATAAATTTCACTTTTTGAAGCCTATTTTTTCCATGAAGGATTTGTAAATTACTGATAATATTTTTTATTCAATTACATATACTAGTGTATTCTATGTAGCTAGAGTTATAACACTGATATGTGTGTCCTTTAATTTTGGCAATTTTTTGAAAATATAGATTTTTCAATTTTCGTAAAGTTTGGAGCTTAATATCTCTGATGGGACATGGGATTAAAATTTGATTTTTTCACAGGATGTTCTTCTGTATATGAGGAAACTACAGTAAAAGATTTATCATTGATATTTTACTGTGGTAAAAGTTATGAATTTTTGGAAACGGTAAGAAATTGCATAGTGTTTGGTGTAGTAGCGACTAGTCTACAGGTTAAATACTGACCTTTATTGCTTCAAAAGGCAGACAATTTACTACTTTTAAATAGATAACAAATAATACTTTACACCTTAAACTATAATATTTTAAATATAACAAATATTATTAGAAATTTTATTTGTTTAAAAAATTTAAAATCGTATAAATGTTAAGTAGGACGCGTTGCAGAAAGTCAACAGTCCCGGAAGGTCAAATAATTTATACCTGTGCCGCTAGGTCAAAAACTACAATGTTTGCAGTGTCTGTAGATCAAAAATCCCAGTAAGTCAAATAGTACAGTCCGAGCTAAAAACGTGGTCTATGTTAAAGCAATTGACTTATTGGGAATTTGACCTAATGCAACAGTTTTAATATAACGAAATAAGATAAAATATAAGTTCAGTTTCGCTGAGTCAACAGTGCCGGAAGGTCAAAAGTATAATCTGTTAAAAACAGCGATAGTCCTCTCGACGCATGACTTCAATAATTTCGTGTTTTGGTGTACTTAAAGTTGTGCTAAAATTTTGAAAATTGGCACAGAGCTTCTTGGTTAGTCCTACTCGATGACTATTTTGTTGGAACTTTAAACTATTTACCGATCTAATTAATAAAAATTAAGATGTATGGTGAAATAGTTTTAAATCGTGATTTCTAACATGAAAAAGTTAGCATGCGAGATTTTTGTTTGTTTTTGGGTTAGAGAGGTTTTGTCTGTGGCAAAAGTGTAGCCAAAAGTGTGATGCGTAAATTAAATTTTTTTGAATTTTTTACAATCAGTGGTTCAATAGATAAGTTGGGTTGAAGAGGACGGCAAATTTAGCGTTTCGCAACGCATGGAAAGAACTACATCGTACGATGCGACTGCTGAGTGGACTTTTAATTTACAGTTCTAAGAACAAGAAAAAGATGAATATACAGATCACCAGTACATTAATATTATTTATAATAAAACATCTTTCTGTATTACCAGCTTACATTTTTCACTTATAAGAATACATCATAAACAGGGTGTTAAAAATAAGCGGGGAGATACTTTACCTAGTAAATCCTTGGGTCAAAATAAATAGAAAATCAAGGATAACATTTTTTCCAAAATCGTTTCGTTAACCAGATATCCACCATTTTGTATTTTTTACATACAAATATTTATATTTGCACTTTTCCAACCGATGTTTATGAAACTTGGTATGTATGTTAAGGTAGGAGAGACCCATGTTATAAAAAAAAGATTCATCTCGATTCACCCTAAAATTTCAAAATTTAACACTTAACTACAATATAATATACTTTACTACACCACAATATTTACGTATCACCAAAAATAAAATAAAATGTTAACATTCTTAAAATCCAAAGTAAATCGTTATAATCTTTCTTTTTTGAAAAATATATTTAAAAAAAAGGCGTGGTAAAATAACGACAGGTGAGTTTAGATCTGGGTGTTTCAGGTTTGAATCTAGGAGGATTTAACATTAATTTGGTAACATTAATGTTTAATCCTCCTATGTTTGAACTGATTGAGAGGAATACATGAAACCGAAGGGGGGAGGTAACAACAAGTGCACTATTTAGTGTCCAATTACAATTTGTTGGATTTAACCCAAACCTTTTCTATTTCACTTATTTTCAGCTGTTAAATTTCAAACGATACGTTTTAGCGACATCATTAACGTTATTATCATCATCGTCGTTTGAGTTTGGGTTTGCGGTAGGGATGGTCAAGTCTCGAAATTTCGGGAAATTTTTGGGAAATTTTAAATCTCGTTACACGAGACGAGATTTCTTTTTGGCCGAGATTTTTATCAAGACGAGAATAAAACAAAAAAAAAATAAAATAAAATAAAAACGCCTGCAGAAAGTCAATGCAATACCCGCAATACAGGAGCGTGTTGTAGTTGCGTTTCCTTTGCGAAGGCGTTCTTATTTAATTAATTCTTTAAATGTAAATATTACTTTAATTATTTTAATAATATTACTTTTGTGAAGTTTTGTTAAGTGTAAGCAGTGTGAGGAATGTTTGTATTACTATAAAAAGTCAAAACAAGTATATTTTATAAAAATTAATATTGCTTTTATTTTATGATTTATTTTTTTTTTAGGATAAGTTGAATTCTATCCTAACTGATATCACTATGTTTCCTAATCGTAGGCATTTTTAATAAGTTAGGCACGATTAATAAAAAAATGTTATGCTGATGATTTTAATAAAAGATTGTAAATATTCTTGCCTATTATCATTATTTTTGTATTTAAATAGTCATCTAACAATGTTACAAAATCAGGTAAAAATTTTGAACGTGCATTTCCCGTTGTGTATGAGAAGGGAAATCCCGTCTCGATCTCGTCTCGAAATTTTATGAGAAATAAAAAATCTCGTCTCGTCTCGTCTCGAACTAAAAATCCAATCTCGTCCATCCCTAATTTGCGGCAATGTATTTTTATGAAAAAACCTTGTCTTTAAATTTAAATTGTCTTTAAATTTCAAGACAAAAAAATGTCGTTAATAAATAGTTTAGTTTGTCTGCATTTTTCCGTCTACAGCCTAAACGGTACATTTTCGAAAGTTTAAAAATGCCAAAATCGGATTCCTCACATACTAAAACATACGTTTTGACATACGGATCAATAGGGTTTGGTAATCAATTCCTTAATAAAAACAATATATTGTCAAAATACTTGCGCTTAACATAACTAATTTTTATTGACCTTATGGCTACATTATCGATTATAGATGTAATATTCATTATGAATCAGCATTATTCGGTGTAGAGTTTGAGACCATTGTCTTTAAATTTCAAGACAAAAAAATTTTGTTTATAAATAGTTTAGTTTGTCCGCATTTTTCCGTCTACAGCCTAAACGGTACATTTTCGAAAGTTTGAAAATGCCAAAATCGGATTCCTCACATACTAAAACATACATTTTGACATACGGATCAATGAGGTTTGGGAATCAATTCCTTGATTAAAACAATATTTTGTAAAAATAGTCACGCTCAACATACTAATTTTTATCGACCTTATGGCTTCATTATCGATCATAGTTGTTATAACTATTATTAATCAGCACTGTTTGGCGGAGGGTTTGAGACCATTGTCTATAAATTTCAACAAAAAAAGTTTTATTAATAAATAGTTTAGTTTGTCCGTATTTTTCCGCCTACAGCCTAAACGGTACATTTTCGAAAGTTTGAAATCGCCAAAATCAGATTCCTCTCATACTAAAACATACATTTTGACATACGGATCAATGGGGTTTGGGAATCAATTCCTCAATAAAAACAGTATATTGGAAAAATGGTCGCGCTCAACATACTTATATTTATTGACCTTATGGCTACATTATTGATCATAGTTGTAATAACCATTATGAATCAGCATAATATGGGGTAGGGTTTGAGACTATTATATTAAAATTTCAACTCAAAAAGATTTGTTTAAATAAATTGTTTAGTTTCTCGGCATTTCTCTGTCTACAGCCTAAACGGTAGGACACATTATCAGAAGTTTGAAAATGTCAAAATCGGATTCCTCACATACTAATATATACATTTTTACATGAATATCAATAGGGTTTTGACATTCAGTTCCTTAATAAAAAACCTGTATTCTCGGATAATAGTCGAGCTCAACATACTAATTTTTATCAACCTTATGGCTACATTATCGATCATCGTTGTTATAACCTTTATTAATCAGCATTAATATGGTGGAGACATTCCGTCAGTGAATGGGAGGCCCACACAAGGGTGAAGATCGATAACGCGCTGCATTTGGAATGGAATAAATTGCACAGGTCCTCGAAAAGTACTAAATTCTCGAGTCCCGAAAAAGTCAAGTGCCCAGAATGTCTTATACACATACGGAAATTCAAGTCCTCAAAATATTGCAATAGTGTATTTTCGTATAAATTCTTGAGACCCGAAAAAGTCAAGTCCCCAAAATGTCTTATACACTTACATACCTATACATGAATTTGAACGGATGGTGTTTTTGGCCTCTAGGGACTCAAAATGAAAAATTACATCGGTCCCGGGTCCAGGTGTTGCCATGAGTACTACGGTAATAGCTTATTCCCTATATGCGAAATTCGCTAAAAACCTAATAATTCTATAGAATAACTAGCTGTACCCGCTGGCTTTGCCCCGTTTAACTAATTAATTTTCAAGATAAGCTCGTTCGCATGGCTCAATCACGTCCTGGTTGAAGTTCGTTCGCTACGCTCACTCACCTTTAGATTGGAGCTCGTTCGCTGAGCTCACTTGCCTTGGGGTTAACTCGCCTCCAGGTTGAAGTTCGTTCAAAACGCTCACTCAGCTTTTGGTTGCAAATTAGCTGTTGTCATAAATTGTTTAATTGACACAGCTGTTAAGATTCATTAATCTATCTATACTTATTTAATACGCAAGCAGGATTTTTGTGACAATTACTCCTCCAAACCTACTGAACCAATTGTTTTTGGTGTCATTGGAAAGAGCGTAACGTGAAGTTGTGCTGGAAACTTTCTTTGGTACTTTCCTGTTAAAGGGAACATTCATTATTATCGATGATTTATTTTCAATATATCGATAGTTTTGTTTTCCATCCGATATATTGATAGTAACAAATTGAAACATATCAGCTGACAAGTACGATATAGGATATAGTAAATAAATATTGTTCAGTACCAACAAACAATAAAAAAAATATTAGCCTATATTAAAATGAAACTGTTCTAAACTAACCTAACCAACCAAACTTGCTGTAACATTTCAAAAATCCGTTTGATAGCCTATTCCCCATATGCCTTTTCTCTTCTGTTATCAAATGGAATTTTGAAACGGTAACTTAGCCTATACAGCAAGTTTGGTTAGTTATGTTAGGTTAGTTTAGAATAGTTTCATGTCCTAATCCAATATATAGGCTATTATTTTTGCCTAGACAAGGTTAGTTCTTAATTTGTAATTTAAATGCGTTTGAAGATATTAAAACAGAAGGAATACCAATTGTGAAGTAAAACAAAAATATTGATATATCGAAAATAAATCATCGATAATAATGAATGTTCCCTTTAACAGGAAAGTACCCTTTCTATTTAGGTAAATAAGTACCTGGGGACCGAGCTTTGCTCAGGTAAAATCATTAGTTTAATATGAAAGCAGTCTTAGTATTGCAGATACATTAATCCATTCCCAAACTCCACACTGCTCGCCTTTACTACTTCGTTCACCACTTCCTACGTCGTGGGTCTGTTTCCTTCCCTTCCCATAGCATTTTAAGATTGCAGATACCTTAATCCAATCGTCATAAACTGTTTCCGCACTCCGGACTGCTCTCCTTTACTACTTCCTTCACCACTTCCTACGTCGCAGACCTGTTTCCCTCCCTTTCCATAGCATTTTAGGATGCAGATACCTTAATCCAATCGTCATAAACAGTTCCCGAACTCCGGACTGCTCACCTTTATTACTTCCTACGTCGCGGACCTTTTTCCCTCCCTTCTCATAGCATTTTAAGATTGCAGAAACCTTAATATAATCGTCATAAACAGATCCCACACTCCGGTCTGCTCGCCTTTACTACTTCCTTCACCACTTCCTACGTCGTGGACCTTTTTCCCTCCCTTCTCATAGCATTTTAAGATTGCAGAAACCTTAATCTAATCGTCATAAACAGATCCCACACTCCAGACTACTCGCTTTAACTACTTCCTTCACCACTTCCTACGTCGCGAACTTGTTTCCCCCCTCCCCATAGCGTTTTAAGATTACAAATATCTTAAATTAATCGTCATAAACAGTTCACACACTCCGGACTACTCGCATTTACTAAATCCTTCACCACTTCCTACGTCGCGGACCTGTTTCCCTCCCTACCCATATCATTTTAAGATTGCAGATACCTTAATCTTATCTTCAAAAACAGTGCCCACACTCCGGACTACTCACCTTCACAACTTCCTTCGCCACTTCCTATGTCGCGGACCTGTTTCCCTCCCTTCCCATATCATTTTAAGATTGCAGATACCTTAATCTAATTGTCATAAACAGTTCCCACAATCCGGACTACTCGCCTTGACTACTTCCTTCACCACTTCCTACGTCACGGACCTGTTTCCCTCCCTTTACATTGCATTTTAAAATTTCAGATACCGTAATCTAATCGTCATAAACAGATCCCACACTCCACACTGCTACCCTTGATTACTATGTATCGAGTTCAGTTTAATCTTTGCTTAATAGTAACAACTGATGTTTTTCCTTTTGTACTGTATTTTGTTTTGCTAGTATACTGTGGATAGAGAACTTCTGCGCATGCGCACGCTGAGGTGCCCGTGGGTACAGAAAGTCACGTTATGTCTTAAAATGTAAACAAAATGACAACAATGGCGGAATGTTTTCTCATAAGGCCCATGTTAAATTTTCAAAAGTTTGTACTCATATTATGGCGAAAATAGATTTTTCCTGGCTATACCGCTGGTCTAGAACTTATTTTTGACACAGAACTTAGTTATTCCGTAAATATAAACGTTTTTGTTAGAGCCGATTCCCAGATCGAGTTGACAAGTATTCAAACTTTACTCGTATTATATATAGGATTAGAGAATGAGGCCCTGGGACCCTTTAAAGTTTCGTATTTCTCCATAAGATTAACATGGGAAACAAACATTGTTTTGAAACTCCAGCTGTTGTTAGAAATTAAATATTAATACTTTGAATACTTACTTACTTTGAATACTTGAATCCTGCATCTTTGACAGATCTAGTCTGATAGATTGCGTCATAATTTATAATATAATCAAATAAAATAAAACTATATACAATATTTACAAAACCATAAAAATGGCTACTATAAAAAAAACTTGGCCGTCTATTGGATGGCAAGGTGGACATACGCTATTTTACAAGGGGCTCTTCCTCAAGTTCTTTAAGGGAGTAGATTGGTCTATTAGCAAGTACTGTATCCCTTTTAGTTCCCTCTTGAAGGATGGCACAAGAGGGAACTAAAAGGGATACTAATAATATTAATTCTATAATACTATATAATTAATACTATATTAATATAATATAGTACTATATTATATATATAATAAACTAATTAAAACTAACAAAATAACAACTAATAACTAATAAACTAACAAAATATTATTATATATATAATACTATATTAATATTATACAGGGTGACCCGTAACTCTCTGGACATATGTATATAGCGTTATTCCTTAGGTCAAGACAAACACATTTCACCATAGGAACATGGGTCTGTGGGGTCTAGTTTACCGACTGTCAGTATTTATGTGTTTTTTACAAAAAAACTAATAACTCCTAAACGGTTTGAGATACAGCTTTGATATTTTGCAAAAATGTTTATCTTATTAAGACCTATTATCGTTAGAAATTATACTAAAAAATCATTAACCGTTTCAAAATGGCGGCCATTTAAAATATTTGATGCCAAATTTCACGAAAACCGTTAACATTACAAAAAAATTGCAAGAGACAAAAAAGTTTGTAAATTTTATGTAGTTATCAATGATACCTTATTTGTTAAGATTGGATAAATAATAACAGAGAAACGAGTTCGTTTTCGTAATGTATGACCACTTTTTCCCATTCAAACAATGCTAATACTCCTTTTACATTGTCCAAATATCTTTACAATCATCTGTTATACGTCAATCAGGAGTTTTAAAACATAACATAGGAGAGTTACGGGACACCCTGTATAATACTATAATTAATACTATATTAATAATTGGTCTCCATGAAAGCATGAGAAAATTGACAATGTTTACAAAAAATTTGCTTTGACATTTAAATGTAAACAACCAGAAATTTCAAATGCCTATTTCACAATTTCAGACAGCTGATAAAAAAAATAAAACAACTATGTGGTAGGTTTATTTTAATCTTAAACTTCATGATAGATTATTTATTACAATGATATAATAAATAATATAAGTTATTAATTATTAAATTTTTATTTTAAAGATTTGGCATATGAGTATGCCTATGATAAATAACACCATTTCAGAATTCTGCCAGTTTTTGCCTAACACTGTTCTGTAGAGTTTAAAGTAGCCTACACCTTATTGTCTACAAATTGGCTAAATAACTTAGGTATGGTACATATCAAAAGCCGACAGCTTTTTTACGTTGACTTAAATTGTAAATATAAAAGGTTTAATTTACCTGTTGCGTCAATTGATCCTTAAGTTATGAAATAACTACGGCCGTTTCGTACTGCTAAACGAGTACATCTTCAGGTTGTCATGAACGTTAAAATACGGCCTTCTCATCCATGGGTGGAGTCGTCAGCACATTTAGGACACATAACACGAACACATACGAAACATTAAAATATTTACAATTAAAAAACTTGGCCAAGTAGTCCGAACACGAGAGTTGTGTAACCGGTAGCGTTAGATGATGAGTCATGACTGACCCGTGTCGGGAGTTGGGACCCCCTCCCCTTCTCTTCCTTTATCTTTGCTCTGGTTTCTTTTGTTTTGGTTGATAATGTGGATGGCAGTGTTGTAAATTATATTTGATTTGAAGGACTGCTGTTCATTTAATATATGATCGGGTTGTTGTTTTGATGCTCTGTAGATCTCGAATTCTTCTATAGTATCCATTTGTTTGCCTTTATTACATAGATGCATGATTTCTAAATTAGTGTGTACGTCGGTGTAGTTATGGTTCGAATTAATGAGGTGATTGGCAAAAGCAGACTTAGAGTTTCTCCTTGGTGGATGTTCTTTGAACCTTGTAGTGAAAGAACGGGCAGTTTGTCCGATATAAAAACTCGGACAATCGTCGCATTTAATTTTATAAACACCCGTGTTGTTTACTTTATCCATCGTCTTCTTTTTTCTTTCCCCGAGGAGAAAAGAGAGTTTGTTAGGCGTTTTATATGCGACTTGTACTTTATGTTTCGCCATTTCTTTCCTCAGTGTGTTGTTAAGTACAACTCCGTATTCTGCAGAGACATATTTCTTGGGGTCTTTTTCTTGGTTTTCTTTAACTTTATTTTTCTGTTTGTTAATAAGTTTGTCTATTAGTGAGCTCTGGTATCCGTTAGATAATGCTATGTATTTTAAAATGTGTAATTCGTTGTTATAGTTTTCTGGTGAGAGTGGGATTGATAATAGCCTATGTACAAAGCTGTTATAAGCTGCTGTTTTATGGCTATGTGGATGATGCGATGTAAAATGAATTGTCTGGTCTGTTGTGGTAGGTTTCCTGTAAATTCTAAAATCCAGGCAATGGTCGGTTCGTGTAATTGTTACATCCAAAAAATTTAAGGACATGTTTATCTCAGTTTCAAGGGTGAATTTTAATTTCGGGTGGATACTGTTCAGATAAGTTTTTAATAACGTGATTTGTCTTTCATTTCCATTGAATATAATGAATGTGTCATCCACATATCGACTATAATGTATTATTTTGTTTTTGTGGCGGTTGGAGTCTGACCACAAGAATTTATTTTCAATGTGGTTTAAGAACAGTTCTGAGAGAATGCTGGATAGGGGTGAACCCATGGTTAAACCATAGATTAAACATACTCCCTTAGTAGATTCTCCGCAGGGATAGGGGACGGTAAGTTCGAGCGCTTGTACGGCGAAGTTGCGTGCTGCCCACGTAGTTCAGTACGGTCAGGCTAGGAGCGCTAGAGGTCTCGCCGTACAGCCACACACACAAACACACTCTTACCGCGTTATAGCTCTCACACGCGCGTCCACAAGCCCCGCGCGCCCAGCCGCACGCCAGCACTGAGCACCAGCGAGCAAGGAATACCACATTGGCACATAGGCCTACACACGACCACGACACTCACACCCAGCTTGATTCCATACAGCGTGATTTGTACGTGCAGAGCGCAGAGCCTCGGCTAACTGTATTTCAGTATTTGTAACACCAGTGTTTTATTGCGATTGTTATAGTTTAGTTAATGTGATGTTGATAATTAAATTAATTGTTCTTTTATTTGAATAGCCATCTATTGTATTTGTTACTTGTGAGTATTTTTAACCGACTTCCCCACTACCAACAAAAGAATGAGGTTCTCAATTCGTTTGTGCCAATGTATTTTTTTCTATAGATGTTCATCAATTTCTCTGGGATTTTATACCGATCAGCGTGGTTCCACTCCCAAAATAACCATGGTTTCCCTTTGGTACCATATATAACATTATGTTTAAGTGTAGGCCTAAATATTGGTTCCAGTGAAAAAATGCTGAAAACCTTTATAAAATATTTATTTTGTTAATATTTTTACAGAGAAAGCAATAAATAATAATAATATTCTTACAACTGTTAGTTGAAACGATGAAGGTACAGAGACGGATCTTCATGAAAAAGTTGCTTAATATATTTCATGCCATGGAGCCTAAATAACTGACTTTGAGTTTACTAGGCGTTTTGTTTTGGTTACTATGAAAAAGGTATTTCAACATTTGACCTGCATTTTGTATAACTCCGTTTTGAGTATTGAAATTGTATTCTGTTATCAACACCATAAAATAAACATCATAACAATAAAATTATAGTATATCATTGGTAACATTATTCCAATCGAACAATACACTTATTTCCTATTGATTTTTAAGACATAAAACTTTTAGGCTACGTCGGTTTACAAAAAACATGTTTGGCTGCAAAAGATAGGTAATAGGGTATAGTGTGGTAAAAAATAGAGTTCGTACCACGGACCGAAATGGTTTTGCAGCTCTCGATCGATTTAATTTCTGGCAATCCCAATTCATCACCTGGTTTACCAAATTTTTATAACCAGGAATTATGTAACCTGAACAGGTGACTCAAGCAGTTTTAAAATAATAACTGTTCAGTAACTTTCTTGATCGGTCCAAACAATTTTGCTTTTAAAAACCCTTTAAGTAATAAATATGTTACAAATTAGAATTAAGTCACTAATAAGATGAAATAATTTATCTTTGTACAAAAACAACCGATTTCAAACCCTCTAAAATAATAAAAACAATAAAATCATAACAGAATAGGTAACATAAATATATAACAAACATAAGCACTGTTTTTTATACCAAGGAAGTATTTACTTGTATTTTATATTTACTTCTGAATGAATGCAATATGCAACTATGACACACTAATTGTGTATATGAATAAGAAACAAATTATGTTGATATTATGTTAGGGAAAAGAGGCTAGGTCAATATTAAAACGTTACTTATCCAAATTAAAAATATTTTAATGCATTATCATTAAAAGATACTAGTTAATATCACTATAGGATTATAATTTATTATCTTGTAAAAAAAACTTTAAAAAGGTATCTGCCAATGATGGGTTACAATAATAAAATAACTCCAAACGCAAAACTCTGAAAAAAACATGAAGATTAACATCATTAGTTATAGATAACCGTCTGCAATGTGGACATCCTCTTTAAATTTTCAGTATGTTGTGTCAAACATCATCATAGACTTCAAATACGTGAACTTGAACATTACAAAAGTTTACTTTGAAAGATTTATTTAATTATTTTTAGAGTGTTTAAAGTAGGTTGATTTTTTTTACAAAGATACATTTTTAGAAGTTTACAACTGTTAGTTAAGGAATTTATTATTGTGATATATATAGGCCTATACAAAATTCTTAGGTTTTCTCTTCTTAGTTATACGAGTCGGTTCGGCTCTTTTAACAGACCGATTTTTATAATTTTGGTCTAAAATTCAAGGTATACACGCACAGATTTGCCATCAAGCATCGGCATTCGTCTATCTAGAGTCTAATTCAAGTTATGCACAAACGAAACTTCCTCCATGTACATTTCTTTTAGGAGTTAAATTTGGTATTTCTTTTCCGATTTTCTTCTCCTCCATGCAGGATCTCAAGACAGTCCGGACTCTCAGTGGTTAGGAAATAGTGCTCAAAAAGCGATTGTGAACTGTGATGAGTCGTGCACGGAATCAGGGAGGTTAGTTATCCTAGTCTACGCCACAAATAGGTTATACAATAACCATGTAATCATTAATCAATACCCTACAGCCCAACATGTTAAAACATTCTTGAAACTATTTCCGAACATATGCGAATTTCCCATATAGGGAATAAGCTATTACCGTAGTACTCATGGTAAAACCTGGACCCGGGGCCGATTTAATTATTTTGCTTTGAGGTCCCTAGAGGCCGCAAAACACCATCCGTTGAAATTCATCGCGCAAATCGCGTATATATATATGTGTGTCCGTTAGCGCGATAACTCGAGCAAAAATGGTCCGATTTTTATGAAATTTAGTACAATATTTCTATGTAAAAAACGTTATAAACTAAAGAAAACAGTGAGTGTAAATGCACGTGTTAACAATGGCAGTGTCTGGCGGTAGCTTCCGATGCAACGTCACATGGTGGCGGGGTTGGAAGGGCAGCGTCAGGCGGCACGCGTTCACTTCAAAGGACTGGGCTAACCCAAGGTCACACTATAGTGTACGCACCCACGCACCACTGTCACCGCGGACCAGGTGAAGAATACTATTCTTAATTCGATTATTTTTTTACATTTAGTTTTGCATTGCAGTTGTTTTTTTATTATTTCAATTTAAAAATTGACAAACAACTTATTTTATTAACACTCTAAGCATTGCCTTACAATATTATATTACAAAACCGTACACCTACTTTAAACCGAACCTGCTTGAGGCTGTTTAATTGCGCGGACTGCAGGAGGGACTTGATGAAGCCACTATGGACTTCTGACACTAGCGGAGTTCAGTTTTGATGCCGTTTTAAAGAAAATCATCCATGTTTTTATGTTCAAAAACACGGTACTGTTAAGGATGCGCTCTGCCTCAGCTCAGAAATCTCAACTCGGGCCAGTAGATATGTTGCGCCATTGAACAGCGCCACGAGAAGCGCTTGTAGACGTTTTAAGTCCTCTTAAATAACTCACTTAACTTTTGAAATATTTTTCATCTGAAGATTGTTCCTTACTCCTTAGATTAAAATTTATGACTCTAGCTTTTTTGATTTTCTTCAAAAAATGTATTTGTATGTGTAAAATGCGTTAGAAAAACGCTTATATAGAAGTATTTATTTACCAGTTATTTCCCACTTAAAATTCTACTACAGTAGTACAAAAAAATTAAAAAAGATCAAGCCTACAGATATAAGAAAGGAATACATTAACATAAATATATTTTTAATTGGCTAAGTACCAAGCTGACATTAACGGAGAGCCAAAGGGCGGACAGGCAGAGCGCACGCCTTAAACCCTAGATTTGGCGCTGCAAAGCGACGTATTTTCCGTATGCATCCAATTTGGATGAAATGTTACACCGACTGTTACAAACACCAATACTGTATTTCATCCTGAACAAGGTTCTAGTAGCAAAAATTAAAAGAAGCCTGCAGGCTATGTCCGAGGATCTGCGTCAGCCCGGTGGTAAATATGGTGAAAAGTGGGAAAAAGTTATGAAACTAACAAACAAGTAAATGTCAATCAATCAACCAAACCAATTCAAATTGACAGTAGTTTAGAAAACTTTTAGATTAGTAAAACAGTAAACAGTAAAACGTCATTAAACACACGAATACTAAACAGAACCAGTGTGGATTATAAAAAACACACAAACGTGTATACTGTATATGTTAAGTCTATCCTACTTAATACACTCGCAGTGATTTACCTTGAGTTTTGTTTATAGTTATCGTAGATGAGACGTGCAGGAAACTGTAAACGTTTGAATTCAGAGAGAATATTGGTAGGGATCGTTAGAATATGTCATTTGGATTAAATAAACTAACCTACTACAGTATACTTCCGACTATCCGCGGGATTGACTGGCGAGAAAACTGAGTTCGTGGATAAGCCACAAAATTGCTGGTAATGGCTAAACAAAGGTCGAAGGCACTAAAAAACAACACACAAGTGCTTTAAATAAGTTCGGGTGCGTTCACAAAGAAAGCTGGTTACAAGCGCTTGTTATCAAGCGCTTACAAGCTCGAACCGGCGCGAGAAAAGTTAACATAGTATCAAGCGTGTGTGTTCACAGACAAAGCTTGTGCCGGCTAGCAAGCGCTTGTTACAAGCTCTGACAAGCTCGCAAGAACGTTTCGTACTTGTTTTCCGGCGCTTGTTGACCAAACCAGTCAGTTACAAACAACTAACAGTGCAGTATGGATGTCGATGAGTTGATAGCTCAAGTATTTAGAGCTTCCAATTTCCAAAAAAATATATTACCCACATATTGTGGTTTTTTTCCTAGAATGTTCAATAACGTAACCAATAGGACAAATATATCATATATGTATTAAGATGATAAAAAAACACATTTAATTCAATATTAATTAAGTGTTGGTGTTGGATTTTTTATAGATGAAACTTAAATACTTTTTTTCTTAACTAGAAAATTAAAACATTTGAATATATCTCACAATATTATTTGCATCATAATTAATCAGCTACATAGGGGGTTTAAAACTCCCTTCAAGTATTTTTTAGGTTTTATTATTGGTCCAAAATTCGTTCTGGTGCATGGATAGGTTGCTTATGCCAATCCCCCCAAAACTTCACTAAAAAACTTTAAATTTTCTTGAGGATGTAATTAAACGTGATTAACTTCCGCGGTTAATTGCATGAACACCTTCCTAATTCTACATCCTTCAATACCAATTCTACATTTTCAATAAAAAATAACTCTTCATCACTTGATAAATAAATAAATAAATAAATGGTGGTTTTATTCCCCGAACCTACCTCTTCCGCGGTTAATTGCATGAACACCTACTTTCCTTTTACGAATTTTTTATTCTACATTTTCAATAAAAAACAACTCTTCATCACTTGAGGAAGATATTGTCTCAACCAGAGCTGAGACTACACTGAGCTTGAAATGCAAGCGTTTGTTGTGAACACACAACAGCATTCTCAAGCGCTTGGAACAAGCGCTGAAAATAAGTTACTTGTAACCAGCTTTCTTTGTGAACGCACCCTTCATTATACAATGCACTCTACGAAAACTTAATAAATGTCATCAATGGTATTGACGATATTTAATGTACGAAAAATTATACTTACATTTTTTAGTTTAATTGTAATGAAAATTGTTTAAATGTAAACAATTTGTTTTTAATTGTTGGTTATGTTATATATGGCTATGTTAGGATGCATGATATAACTATTGCTGTGATTAGGTTGTTTGGGTGTAAGTAGATTAAGTAACCTAAAATGCTGTACGATGATTAATGTTATTAAAACATAGTATTACAATGTTATTATGTAAACATTAGAGTCAAGTGATTAAATACAAAACGTCAAATTAAATACATTGATGAGTTAAACATTTCATAATTATTTCCTTTGGATCCTTAAATTTAAATTGTTTATAAATACTTACCTAATGTTTCGCAGTTACTTTCTAATACAAATAATAATTAATTGCATTTCCAGTTCATAAAGCGTTTCAAAATTAAATTCTCAAATCACATACATTACTTCATTTATTTTAAACAAAACTTTGCGAAGTTTTTTGCCAGTAACAGTCGTACACTACTCTCGAATACGGATTTTTGAGTGTCCATGAGGATTTTATCTCCGCCCGATAAAATTAAAAGAAAAACATGTAATTTGGGAAAAGTATGAATTATGTAGGAAATAAGGGTTTATTTTTTATTATTTATTTAAAAATGATTCGTTGGTAATGATTAATGAATGAATGATCGGTTATTTATAGTAGGCCTACACTATACACCTTTTATTCCATGACTATGAGCTTCTTTTGTACTTCGTATAAAATAACAGAAAAACTATATTCGCGTATGATTGTAAAATGTAAGGGATTAGCTGCTAGTGCTTCGCTGTGCTGGCTGATTAGCTGTACGGCAACAACGGCGCCGGCCGTGTGTTGGGCATTGGGCTCTGGCTTGGGCCATTCTCGCAGACGAATGCTGTCGTTGCGTTGTTCCTCTCATCGCCACGAGGTTGCGCCATTGCACTGATGCCGCCTAGAGCGCTAGTACTAGAAATCCCGGATAGAGCGCACTGAAGTTTGCCCCGTTTTAGCCGTCCTCACCTTATAACATGCCGGCGGGGAATCTACTAAGGGAGTATGTTTAATCTATGGTTAAACCTTCATGCTGTAGGTAGTATTTGTTTTCAAACATAAAATAGTTTTGTTGAAGGACGCATTTGGTTAGGTTAACTAATTCTTGTTTGGCTTCATTTGATAAAGACAAATTTTTCTCCAAATTAGATTGCAATATGTCTATGGTCTCACTAATAGGCACGTTTGTGAACAAGTTCACTACATCAAAGGATGCTAATATATAAGAGCCTTTTAATTTTATTTTTGATATTTTGTTGACTAAGTCTACAGTGTTTTTTACACTATGGTCATTCTCTAAAACGGTTTCTTTTCTGATTATGTTTTCAAGTTTTTTAGCGATCTTGTAAGTGGGAGATGGTCTAAAATTCACTAATGGCCTAATTGGTGTGTTGGGTTTGTGAATCTTCGGTAATCCTCTGAGGATGGGCGCCTGGGGATTAGTTACTTTACTATATTTTATTTCGTCTTTAGATAGGAGATTGGTGCAGGTTGAAATTAGTTTGTTTATTTCCTTAGAATAGGTTGCAGTGGGATCTTGACTTAATAATTCTATGTTGTTAGTGTCGATAAATTCACATACTTTGTTGACGTACTCAGTTCTATTGAGGATCACCGTACAGTTGCCCTTATCTGCTTTGGCGATAACGGCGTTGTTCTGTTGTAGCTTGTCTCTAATGTTGGCCGCAACTCGTTTCAATGATTTATATTGGTTTAAATATGACATTCTGGGACGGGGATTTTTAATTGTGTTTCTTACTTTATTTGTGATGATTGCTCTTGTCACGTCTTGTGATTCATTACTATCTAAATATTTGACAGCTGTTTCGGCATTTAATAGTTCAGATATCAGACTATTTTTCTTATCATTGGGAAAGTTAAAGTTAAGTCCCTTGTTTAAAAGACTAATTTCTTGCTCTGAAAAATCAATGTTTGTTTTGTTTATTACTCTTGGATGGAATACATGGCTACAAACTATTGTTTCTTTTTTCAGCTGTTTTTTACTAATGTGTCGATCTTTTTATTTTGTGATTTCCTCTTTAATACTATTTTCCTGTTGATTTGAGACTCTAATTCTGAGAAAATATTGTTTGTTTGTGAAGGATGTAAGCTGTTCAAGAGGTTTAAATGTTTGTTTAACAATAACTTATTCAACATGCATTTTTTACTGTACAAAGACTTAATTTCCTGTTTGATCCAAGTTGTCTCGGCTACTTTCTTGGCTTTCCTAGCAGGTTTAGAATTGGTGTTTAATTTTATGGATACGTATTTAGGTACGATTCCAAATTCAAGGAATTTTTTGTTGAATCTTATGTTTTCTATGGTCCTAAAGAGTTTGAGTTTAACGTTCTTGTATTTGTAGGCTAATTGAACTTGACTTGTTTCCAATTTCATGATGGGTTAGCCTCTGGATCAAGGTAATGCAAATATAAAAGGTTTAATTTACCTGTTGCGTCAATTGATCCTTAAGTTATGAAATAACTACGGCCGTTTCGTACTGCTAAACGAGTACATCTTCAGGTTGTCATGAACGTTAAAATACGGCCTTCTCATCCATGGGTGGAGTCGTCAGCACATTTAGGACACATAACACGAACACATACGAAACATTAAAATATTTACAATTAAAAAACTTGGCCAAGTAGTCCGAACACGAGAGTTGTGTAACCGGTAGCGTTAGATGATGAGTCATGACTGACCCGTGTCGGGAGTTGGGACCCCCTCCCCTTCTCTTCCTTTATCTTTGCTCTGGTTTCTTTTGTTTTGGTTGATAATGTGGATGGCAGTGTTGTAAATTATATTTGATTTGAAGGACTGCTGTTCATTTAATATATGATCGGGTTGTTGTTTTGATGCTCTGTAGATCTCGAATTCTTCTATAGTATCCATTTGTTTGCCTTTATTACATAGATGCATGATTTCTAAATTAGTGTGTACGTCGGTGTAGTTATGGTTCGAATTAATGAGGTGATTGGCAAAAGCAGACTTAGAGTTTCTCCTTGGTGGATGTTCTTTGAACCTTGTAGTGAAAGAACGGGCAGTTTGTCCGATATAAAAACTCGGACAATCGTCGCATTTAATTTTATAAACACCCGTGTTGTTTACTTTATCCATCGTCTTCTTTTTTCTTTCCCCGAGGAGAAAAGAGAGTTTGTTAGGCGTTTTATATGCGACTTGTACTTTATGTTTCGCCATTTCTTTCCTCAGTGTGTTGTTAAGTACAACTCCGTATTCGATTTCGAGCAACATGAACACTAGTATTTAATACGCAAGCAGGTTTTTTGTGACAATTACTCCTCCGAAACTACTGAACCGAATGACATGTTTTTGGTGTCATTGGAAAAAGCGTAACGTGAAGTTGTGCAGGAAACTTTCTTTTCATGGAAATAATTAGAGAGTGAGGCCCTGGAGCCCTTTAAAGTTTCGTATTTCTCCATAAGATTAACATGGGATTAACAAATATTGTTATGAAACTCCAGCTGATGTAAGAAATTAAAAGTGAGAAGAAAAGCATATGTCAATATTGTAAACAGTCAATAAGTCTGCTAATTTAACAGTTTGCTACAAACATTTACTTACTTGGTTGAAATGAAATATTTAATACTGTATTTTAATTTAGGTTGGCGTAATTATTACAATATAAAAAAGCAAAAGAGTCTGGATAAATTGATATACTAAGAAGAAAACTGAATTAACACTGACTGTGCTGCATTTCTTAGTAATCATTGAAAGAGCCGATTTGCAAACTATGGAAACATAGGAAAGTCATAGAAACCCACCAACGAGAGGAAATAGAAAAAATGTTTTTTTAAATATTTATAATCGTTATTATGGACAACCTAATGCGGCTATGAGTTAGGCTATTTGTAGAAAACACTAAAAAACAAGACCAGATTTTGAAATATGATAAGATATTTACAAGAAATGTTGATTATATCGATCTGTTATGTACATCTTGAGTATTTCCATAATCTTTGAGTTGAATCTTAGTCATCAGATATTATGAGTGTTATTCATTTTAAAATAACGCCTCTAATACTTAGCAATTGCTCGAATTCGAGCAACAGGTACACTAGTTCCTTTTAAATATGAAAAATCATAAGGTTAACATGGGAAACTACAGAGCCACTGATGCGAAGCTCGAATGCCCTATCATAATAAAAATTACTTAGTTTTCCTATTTAATGCCCAAAGAATCGGTGTATCGAATTTCAGCCTCCTAGGTAAATGGGAAGTGGGAGAATTAGTGATGATGAGTGAGTGAGAGTGAGTGTGTCAGTGAGGGCTTTGCCTTTTATAAGTATACATAGCACATTCAACCAGCTGTTAGTGAAAACAAATTATATTGGACTAAAACAAATCGATGATTACAAAGAATACTTTAAAAAATAATTTGAACATCCTACTACCATAGATAAAACAATGCTACTACTGTATTTTACTATGCATATTTAATTAATCTGCCATCCTCGTACCGAAGAATTAAATGTATCAATTGTCAGCATTACACATAGTATAAATAAGCCAACCATAAGTATGTATTTGAATTTTCTTCCAAATGCTGAATTTGTGTCACAAATGCTGAATGTTACAGCTGTTATGTTAAGCAAATTATATTGTACTAAAAGCTAGCTAGAAGCATTGACTTATTGGAGAAGGTTAGCATCGGCTGCTAGACTTTTTAAAAACTAAAACTTAATTTATAAAAAAAACTGGGACACTAATTTTAAATTATAGCGTTGAAATTCCCTAGTTCTCAAAATTGTCTTTCTTTCAACACAAAACTAATGAAAATCCATCGTCTGGTTGATTCAGAATCGTGAAAAAACCCCATTTACGTTTTAATAATATATATGATAGTTTGGACAGGTTTCAACCCTTCCGAGGCGTAATACATTTACACAGTTTATATGTAGACTACATTTTAACTCATAAAATAGTTCTACAATTAAATGGATCTCCTTTTACAAACGTATATAATAACCAGAAATTTTCAGATCGTCCTTGCGGGTATTTTATGCCACAAATTTTGACGAAAGGCTATACCTATTTACAGTGTTGACCAAACAGTCTGCAAGAAGGTTTTTTTTTGGTTGTGTTGCTAGCCTAGTGGTTAGCGTCTCGGACTTCGGTGCGGGAGGGACGGGTTCAATCCCCGGCACATCCACAAAACTTTGATGGGTTTGGACCGCTTTCCCTTAAAAGTGTTTGAAATTACCTCAATACAAAAAATGCCACTGGCGTAGATAAAAAAAAAAAAAGCATTAATAGATAAGCTATGTACCAAATATGATAATTTTAGCTCTATTCTAATTATGACAAAACACGAAGTAACTAAAAGCGAGTTTTGTTGGTGTAGTAATCGTTGCAGGAGGTCTACTTTACACTGAATCGATGTTCACTTTTATTGCTTTTGATCTTCCGGCACTGTTGACTCAGCGAAACTGAACTTGTATTTTACCGTATTTCGTTATATTAAAACTGCTGTTGCATTAGGTAAAATTCCCAATAAGCTTTAACATAGACCACTCTTTTAGCTCGGACTGTATTATTTGACTTACTGGGACTTTTGATCTACAGACATTGCAAACATTGTAGTTTTTGACCTAGCGGCACAGGTATAAATTATTTGATCTTCCGGGACTGTTGACTTCCAGCAACATTCCCGTTAAGTATAACACCACTTTCAGTGACGGTGTCAATCATATCAATACTTTGGTAAAAACTATTAATTTTGAAAGGCCTTTAAAGATTCATAATTTTATTGTGCTTCAGTAATTGAATGTTTTTAACTGTAGGCTTACAAGTAGGGCTTAAATATTGCTGGCTAAACTTGCCTAGAGTTGAAAAGGTTATTTATTTTTATGACGGAAGTGGTTCCCAATATAAAAATAAGAAAAACTTTTCAAATCCCTGCAACCATAAAAGGGACTTTTTAATTAGATGCTGAATGGCACTTTTTTGCCTCCTGCCATGGCAAAAATGCATGCGATGGAATTGGGGGAACAACAAAACGTGAAGTTCATTTTACAAACGTGAAGGCCAGTTTAAAAAGAACCTCAACAGATCAGATTCTAAGTGTAGAGAAGATGTACGAATTTTGCAAACATAACATCAAAGGGATTACATATTTTCCTGAAGGAAGAAATTCTGACTCACATCGAAGAACTTAAAACCATATTTGAAAACTGTGTACAGGTCAAGGGAATGAAGAGTTATCATAAATTTTATGGGGTTTCAAAAAACACAATAAGGTGCTTTATAACATCAAAAAGTGACATTTACGAAGACCATTGCATATGCAAAATTGTACCATTGACCCTAGAAACTGACGACTTGGTGGCTTGTGTATATGATGGGCAGTGGTGGTTGGCACAAATCGAACAATTAAGTTTGGAAAATAGTGATGTGTATGTGCACTTTTACCATCCTGCTGGACCAAGAACAACTTTTAGAAAGTCTAAAAATGACAAAGTTTGGGTACCTATTAACAAAATTTTAAGAAAACTGTGATTTCAAGAACTCAAAACGGCAACTGGAAGAGTATATAATATATTACAAAAACTGTCTGATGAAATAAGCATTTTTCTTAATACTCATTCCAACTAGGAAAACATAAGATAAATGTAAGTGCTTTTATGATTAGTTTGTCGTAACACATAACACAATTGTTGTTCTATTATTTTGTGGATTTCTTTGCATTTTAAAACAAAATGTTTAGCCTAATTATATATTATTAGCCAGCAATATTTAAGCCCTACTTGTAAGCCTACAGTTAAAAACATTCAATTACTGAAGCACAATACAATTATGAATCTTTAAAGGCCTTTCGAAATGAATAGTTTTTACCAAAGTATTGATATGATTAACACCGTCACTGAAAGTGTTGTTATACTTAACATTTATACGATTTTAAATTTGTTAAACAAATAAAATTTCTAATAATATTTGTTATATTTAAAATATTATAGTTTAAGGTGTAAAGTATTTGTTATCTATTTAAAAGTAGTAAATTGTCTGCCTTTTGAAGCAATAAAGGTCAGTATTTAACCTGTGGACTAGTCTCTACTACACCAAACACTATGCAATTTCTTACCGTTTCCAAAAATTCATAACTTTTACCACAGTAAAATATCAATGATAAATCTTTTACTGTAGTTTCCTCATATACAGAAGAACATCCTGTGAAAAAATCAAATTTTAATCCCATGTCCCATCAGAGATATTAAGCTCCAAACTTTACGAAAATTGAAAAATCTATATTTTCAAAAAATTGCCAAAATTAAAGGACACATATATCAGTGTTATAACTCTAGCTACATAGAATACACTAGTATATGTAATTAAATAAAAAATATCAGTAATTTACAAATCCTTCATGGAAAAAATAGGCTTCAAAAAGTGAAATTTATTTGTTTCCGTTGCTTGTTTTTAAAAATTTTTTTCACCCATGTGGGTACAAATTAGGCTGATTATGATCATAACCAAAATTAAAGATGGGAAAATGATGAACAAAGTGAATTTGGTTGCATTTGTGTAACTTAAGTAGGTAAAAAGATATGTTCGTTTACGTTAACGTCTGCAAACTCAAAAATCACCGTGCGCTGCAAGACAAAAATGGCCGCTACAAAAAAATTGGAAGGGATAAAAATTTAATAAAATCATTTTTGAACTTCCAAAACATGAGGGAACAATATATAAAAAATAAAAAATATTAAAAATGGTCCAGCAACCAAATTATTTTTTATTGGATCACTTGATATGGATTGACCCATATATATATATATTAATGCTACTCCCAATGGTCGATCTTGCCTCAGATGCCTCTCTCTTTCCTTGATGGTGTATCTTGCTTCAGTTTACCTCCTCTTTCCTCATTGGTGTATCTTACCTCACCTTGCCTCTTTTTTTCCTCGTTGGTGTATCTAGCCTCAGATAGTTCCAGACACTAGCCGCGTGGAGCGCTGAAATAGTTTCTTTCCGTAGCAAGTCAACGTCGTGTCGGCCGCTATGACATTGTGTGAGAGGCTGCTGAAGTGACAGCTAGTCGCTCCCATCGATATGTAACACAATGGATGGGCGGTACGCCCAGACACCATTGCCCTGTCAACCACTGGCGCTGCCGGCGTATATCTGTACGTCGTCAGCACAGGTGTGTAGTTAGAACTACCTTAAGGCCCATTCTACACGAGCCTCCAAAATGTTTTACAAACTACACTTGACGGGATCCCTGTGGCGTAGACGCGGGATGGGCGCGGTGGAGCTCGGTTTTATAGCTGGAGTTGTCCAACTCAAGCTATTAATTTGGACCAAGGTATTCTTCTTTTCTTTGTTTATTCACATTGTTTAGAGATATAGCTTACTTTAACTTCGGTATATACAAAATCGCTTAACTCCGACGAATAAATTTGTCTATACAATTTCAATTGTATAGAACATATTATGTTTGTCATATTGTAATTACTGTTGAATTTAGTTTGGTATAACAAATGAATATTGTAGCCGGCAGGGTGAAGGAAGAAAGGTGTTATATGGGGTTAATTAGGATGATATGGGGGTGATGGGTATATTGGTGAGAATTCGGGTAATCAGGAGGGAATAAACAGGGTAATGCAATAGGTTAGGAATAGCTGTGTCTGGGCCAAACCTAATTTAAGCGTGCTGAATCTGCTATCAATAAAATTATTTATCTATTATTATTATTTCTATCTATTATTATTATTATCTATTATTATTATTTAATATTATTATATTATTATTATTATTTATCTATTATTATTATTATTTATCTATTTTTTTAAAATTATTTATTATTTATGGATTGCTGGGGACCAGAGGGACGGATACCTTTTACCCAGATCAGAACACTTGCCTAGCCAGCTTTGATTTACACTAATTTAACTAACTATTTAAGTATTAACCTATCCTTCCAACTATGAACTGAACATGGATAATTTCTTACTAATCTTGATGAGTGAATGAATGATATGTAATTGAATACGGAATGTGAAATATGTATGAATTGATTGAAAAACTGTTAAGTTACATTCTGGGAACATGTGGTTTAGTTTTCAGGTTTGGAATGGTTGGTTGCAGAGGGCAACTAACCGGCTAAGTTGTAAATTCCTACATTTCAACGGTCGGGTGAGCCAGAAGGGCTCCCCGCTTGTGTTCTGACTTAGCCAACCATAATTGGTACTTATATCTATCTACATCCATATACTAATTGTAACTTATCAGTTTCGGGTCACGGTCCTAGAAATTGGTTCTTGTTTCAAGATGCCGAAGTTGAAGAGGGAGATGAGCCAAGATGGAGGACAAGAGTAGGAAGGTGGGGATAGAGCGTTGATGCAGTCGCGGCAGGCTACGAGTTGGCCATGTAGCCCGGCTTCGCGAAATGCACATACTATATATAAAATATAGCGTGCCGCTATGCGTCACAATATACAGCGTGTTTCAGAATTCAAGTAGGATATTTTAGGGTATTGTTCCTGGGTAAGAAACAAATCCAAATATCATATTTAAATTGACCGGAAGTCCTTAGTTACTCACACAGCCGCCATTTTGTTTTTTCGCTTATTAATTGTTTTCTAAAAAGTGGTAAGAGATACAACGTTGAAACTTTGCAAAAACATTTATGACAACTAGAAAAAGCTACAAAAAAGTTCTGTTCATTTTTAAATATCATAAAACAAAATAGCATCCATTTAAAATTTTGTTTCTTAAATAACTCAAAAACCGTTGAGTTTACAAAAACTTTACAAGAATAACTTCTTTCAGAAAATGCAATTACAAATCGATTGACACCTTAATCTTTAATATTGGATGAATATTAACTCAGATATGGCAGCTTTAGTAATACGTGACCGCTGGAGGTTAGATGTAGTGCATGCCGAGGCATGCGGCCTAAGTCTGCCACAACAATGCAACAGTCTCCGTCCGCTTTGCAAGTTATTTTTAAACGATTTTAGATTATTTCAAACAATAGTAAAATCTTACATAACCCCGAAAGTGTCTTTTTTACCAATTATCAATCATTAGGGTGGCTTAAAAATTGCACACCTTTTTACTTTCTTTAAAATTCATACTAAACACCCAAACCTTTTAAATCAGTTGTGGTGAAAGTCAACGTACTTGTTTACAAACTAATCAGCTGATTGTATTGTTGTCTGAAGATGTTATGGTTTATTCAATGTAGTCAGTTTTTAACTTTTAAACCTCACTTTTAAAGTGTACTCTTACTGTAAAAGGTTAGAGGAACTAACAAGAACTGAAATAATAACAAGAAACAAATAGTAAACAAAACACGACCTCTGCAGTACCCCGTACAGAACTAACAATAAAATCGTCTTCACACACAACACAAAACCCAATCCTCTAAGTTACTTTTAGTGCAATTCCATCGCATGAATTCAATTTATGACAAACAATTCTAAAGTTGTTGAACAAATTTTTAACTTCAATGTAGTGTTGTTTTAAAGTTTAACCACGTAGTTTTAGTATAATATCATATATTTGAGGGTATTTGTAATATAAAATTTCTTTGAGGTTATTTTATATAATTGTATATTTAAAAACAGTAGTCCCGTTTCAACAAAATCTGGGGTTGCGAGATAAAGTATTGTAATCAAATAGTTTATCCTGTGTTCTAGGAATCTATAGTTGTAAGATCAAGGAGTGGACTGTAAATTGTAACGTGAAACTAGTCATATGACATGATAACTGTGCTGTTTTTTTACAGTGCTCTGGATTGCCACAACGAAAACACTTATTAATCTGAGACATATCTCCCTTCACATCACTTGAATTTGATTTAGATCCCGCACTGTGAAAATTTGAACCTCGGTTGGAAACACGTGCATTCTTCTTGACCTGAAACCTCTAAATTTCCTGAACACTTGTATTCGAGAATAGACCTGTTTGTTTCTCGGCCTGTTCAAGCCTGAGTGCAAGAGCCAACGTTTTCTTCAAATCCATTTCTTCGGAAAGTAATTTTTGACGAATTGCTTCATTTTTAATTCCCGAAACTAACTTGTTCCTCAGTGCATCCGATAAGAATGTTCCAAATTCACACGTCGAAGCCAAATGCTTCACTGCCACCACGAACTCTGCAATACTTTCAGATTGTTTCTGGCATCGACTATAAAAAGTATAACGCTCAGCGACCACAAGGCGTTTAGGAGAATAATGATCTTCCAAGATTTTGCTCAAACTATCGTAAGATTCTTCATCAATCTTCTTAGGAGAAATAAGATCGGTGAGGACGGCTAATATTTTAGGGCCTATTACAGTAATCAAGATGGAGACCTGCTTCGTGTCCTTGACTTCGTTGGCCTTGAAAAAGTGTTTCAAACGTAACAAATACGAACTAATATCTTCTTCGTACGGATTAAACTCCGATATCCGACCGATACTAGACATTTCACGCACACGCGGATTTAATTTCGTCGCCAAATGTAATAACTGTACTTCTAATACTTAGTAAGATTAAAAGATCCCGATACTTGGGACAACTTACTAAATTGCATGATAACTCCGTCTGACGTTCCACTCCGCTTCGTGCCATCGTTCCTAGTCGGTGACGTCACTCAGCAGTGCAGCCAACCACACACACGAACTCAATACTCTTCTGGCAATGTAATATAGCCTTATATATTACAGGTATGCTATAGTATAGCACATCTACCATAGCCATAATGTTCTACCACTACCTAAACCATAGAAAAAATTAAAGTTCTCATTGGGTACCACAGCTTTTGGTTGCTAATTAGTTCATATTAGCTGTTGTCATAAATGCAAAAAATAATAGTACTGCACCCTGTTGGTAAACCTTAAACTTGTGCAGTTGAAACAGCTGTCAAAATTCATTAATCTTACTTTAATCTTACTAATATTATAAACTAGCAGAGTACCCGTCCTTCGTACGGGGTTGGCATATAAGTATAAAATGCTTATTGCAGTTATACTCAAGCCTTGCGATTGCAATGAGGGAGGACACAGTTTGATAACATTTGCTTCTTTAAATTTATAGTATTCTATAGTAACTTATTACACATCTACCATGGCCATAATGTTCTACCACTTTACCTAAACAATGTATAAAAATAAATTATCAAAAATTCGCAAAAAATCAAAATTATTCAAGTTAGTTCTCATTGCGTATAGCAGTTTTTTGATGCTGCTTAGTTCAAATTAGCTGTTTTCATAAATGCATTAAAATATAGTGCTGCACCCTGTTGGTAAATCTTATAACTTTTTAATGCTTTACATATCATAGAACCAACTTTTTAAGTTGAAACAGCTGACTAAATTATTTAATTCCCTTTAAATATGAATACTCATAAGGTTAACATGGGTAATTACAGAGCCACTGGGGCGGAGCCCGAAAGGATTTTTGAGATAAGAATATGCCTATATGTTAATCGGGAATGTGAGCTATCATCATGCCAACTTTAAGCCCAATCTGTCCAGTAGTTAAGGCTTGATTGAACTTCAAACAAACAAACAAACAAACACACAAACTTTCACATTTATAAGATTTGAAAGTTTGTATGTTTGTTTGCTTGTTTGTTTGTTTGAAGTTCAATCACGCATAAACCACTGGACGGATTGGGCTTAAATTTGGCATGATGATAGCTCACATTCCCGATTAACATATAGGCATATTCTTATCTCAAAAATCCTTTCGGGCTCCGCCCCAGTGGCTCTGTAGTTCCCCATGTTAACCTTTATGAGTATTCATATTTAAAGGGAATTAAATAATTTATTCAGCTGTTTCAACTAAAAAAGTTTGTTCTTTGTAGCAAAAAAGGTTTGTTGTACAAAAGCATTAAAAAGTTATAATATTTACCAACAGGTTGCAGCACTATAATTTTTTTGCATTTATGTAAACAGCTAATTTGAAGTAAGCAGCAACAAATAACTGTGATACATTAAAATCAAATCAAATATATTTATTTCCATTCGGTACAATAAAGTACAATAGGATAGGTCAGATTACATTTTACAAATTGTCATGAAGCAAATTAAAGTAGATGTGAATATAAAATTAAACTTAAATTATATAATATACTAGCTGACCCGGCGAACTTCGTATCGCCTAAGTTATAGGTTTCCCCTAAGACAGACCTCTAGCTGTACCCGCGGGCTTTGCCCCATTTAACTTCATAAGTATTCGCATGGCTCAATCACGTCCTGGTTGAAGTTCGTTCGCTACGCTCACTCACCTTTAGGTTGGAGCTCGTTCGCTGCGCTCACTTGCCTTCAGGTTAGCTCGTTTGCTACGCTCACTCGCCTCCAGGTTGAAGTTCGTTCGCTACGCTCACTCACCTTTTGGTTGCAAATTAGCTGTTGTCATAAATGTAAAAGAAATAATAGTGCTGCACCCTGTTGGTAATCCTTGTAACTTTAATGCTATTGAACATCATAGAACAGAACCAACTTGTTTAATTGAAACAGCTGTTAAGATTCAATAATTCTATTTCTCATAAGGTTAACATGGGAAACTCCAGAGCCACTGGGGCGGAGCCCGAAAGGATTTTTGAAACGGGAAATAGTTTACGTCCGATTCGCATACCTACAGAATTTACACACCAAATTTCATAACGATCGGTGAAGTCGTTCCGGAGGAGTTTGCAGACAAACACTGTGACACGAGAATTTTATATATTAGATAGAACAAAACAACTAAACAAACAATTTCTCCTTCAAGCTGGCCTGGAACATCAATAACAGATCAAATATAAAATAATTTCTGATAACATCATATCTTAATAAAAAAATAGAGGATTAGTTTTCAATAATAGTTTTAATGTGAAGAATAATTTATAGAGACTATTAATTAATAGAGTGTGGGGATTTGTATTTAAGTGTTTAGAAAAATCTAGAAAGCAATTTGGCAAGAAAAAACCTCATTAAGTGAATAAAGTGGGTTTATTAATAACCAGTTATAAAACTTTCTCTTGAATTGTTTGACATCATATTTTGAGATAAGGCCAATGAGTTTATTGTAAACCTTTGGAGCTACAACAACATGGCTGTTTATAGATTTTGAGAGCCTGTGGTAGTCAATGGAAGTATGATTTTTATTTCTAGTATTATATCTGTGTTCATGGAATTTTAGTATTTGTGTGTTATCTATTACATATACAGTTAAATCAAAGATATACAGATTAATAATAGTAGGAATTTTCATTGAAACAAAAAGAGGTTTACAATGTTCATCAAGTTCAGATTCAGCGATAACCCTAACGGCTCTTTTTTGGAGAATTAAGATTTCATCTACTCTACTGCAGTTACCCCATAGAATTAATCCATATCTAATTATTGATTGAAAGTAGGCAAAATAGGCAGTTCTAACAGAATTTGTTTCCAAGCAATGAACCAGGCGTCTTAGGAGAAATATTGTTCTTGATAGTTTTGGTGTTATATAATCAATGTGAGATCCCCAGGTAAGAGTACTGTCTATTTTTATGCCCAAAAATTTCACCGAATTAACTGCGATATTGATATCAGTCCCGCTATTAGGTTGGGGTCTTAGGCTGAAAACAACATTCTGTGTTTTACTTTCATTTAAGAGAAACCCATTTGCTTTGAACCAGTCTGATGATGTGGTGAGGGTATTTTTTGATAATAAATTTAGCTGTTCAAAATCATTATTACTGTGGAAAAAGGTTGTATCATCTGCATAAAGTATAGTTGAGGAATTAACTGAATTTGGGAGATCATTAATGCATATTAAAAACAAAAGTGGACCCAGGACAGAACCCTGGGGCACACGCACATTTATTGATATTTCTTGAGACCAGAGACCATAAGTGTAAACCTTTTGTCTTCGATTGGATTGGGGCATTGTGATACACAATGAGAACTGTGAAAGTAGGATTGTTTACAGTTATGTTGTTTTTAATGTCATGAATAATTTGCGATAACTTATTGGATGATAACCAGCATGGGTTCAGACATGGTAGGTCAGTTGTTAGTGCTGCTGTATCTTTCATTGAGTCTGTTATAGACTCAGTAGACAAAGGAAATTTTACAACAGGAATATTTATGGACCTTTCAAAAGCTTTTGATAGTGTTAAACATTCAAAGCTAATAGAAAAACTTCAGATTCTTGGTCTCTCTCAAAATGCTTTAAATTGGTTCAGTTCTTACCTCCATGATAGATCTCAGTATTTAGAAATTTCCTACTTAAATAAAGATAATAAAATTACAAAAATATCATCAAATTGTAAGCCAATCAGGTTTGGAGTACCTCAAGGATCAATTCTAGGGCCTTTGCTTTTTCTTTGCTACCTGAGAGGAGTAAACAGCGCATTAATCTATAAGCTGAATAGTAAGTTGTGTCTTTACGCTGATGATTCAAATCTCGTTTTATCAACTGCCTCACAAGAAGAAACTGAAGTGTGTTCTTATATTGAATTGGAAAACCTTGGAAACTACTTGAAAAATCACAATTTACTTTTGAATCCACAAAAAACTGAATTTGTAATGTTCAAGACAGCTCAAAGTAAACTACTACCAGAACCTTTAATAATACATGATAACCATAACATTGAACACGAAAAAAGTATAAATTTTTTAGGTCTGACAGTTGATCAAAATCTGAATTGGAACAAACATGTGCATAAAATTTTGGTTAAAATTAATTCAGGAATTCACGCATTATCTAAAATGTCTTATTACTGTGATCTAAAAACATTAAAAAATATTTATTTTGCCCATGTTCACTCTCATATATTGTTCTGCATAGCGCTGTATGGTTCAACAAAAAAGTTAAATTTAGAAAAAATATTAAAACAGCAAAAACAAGCAATCAGGATCATGCTTAAGTTAGAGTATGATGCATCAGCAAAAGAACATTTCAAAAATCTAAATATTTTAACTGTTTACGGGCAATATATTATGGAAACTACTCTCATTGCAAAGAATTGTACAACTATCAATTTTAAGAGTGGGCAGTAGCAGTCGGCCATATTGGATTGATGCCCCATAAGAACAATGTAATCTGTTGAACCATATAGCGCCGTTATTTTTAAACATAGAACTACGTTTGATGTGTCATTGGAAAGAGAATAATATTCTACAGGGGGTTTGCTTTTTATTTTTTCGATTAAAGAAATATTTAAATAATTATAGCAAAAATACGCTTGTTTAAGTTTACAAATTTGTGGAGATTTTTTTAAAGGAATATTTGAAATTCGAAAAAGCAAACCCCCTACAAAATTTAATTATCTATCGAATAAAATTTGTTTCAAGAAGATCCGACGTAAACTGTGCTCATGATATGGTTTAAGAAAATACATGTTTTTGTTGCCCATCGCGGCGGTAATTCGGCGTAGTAGTCTGGCAGATCTCCGTGAGATAGCAGCACGCTCGGCGTATTTGGCGGGAGTTCAAATCAGGTTATTATGGTTCTACATTCATCATGCGCTGCTAATTTTATAACTTTTTTTATTTAATGTGGAACAAATATTGTTACGAAATTATTGTTATGATTATTGTTGTTATAGTTATAGTTATTGAAAGAAAGGAAATGAACTGCGGACAGTAAGAAATGGTGTGGTGTTGAATACATTTTAAATTTGAATACACGTATAAAATATTGATATGTTGTCAATTTATCAAATACTATTTCTTGGGTCTGACTTAGGGGAGGTACGATTGAGGCATTAGTTCAAAATTTCTCTGTGAACAGCACTGTAATAGAGAGCATTTTGGCAATGAAGGTTTACTAATCGCAAAAATAGTTCTGTTCATAAAATAAAATTATAAATGCCTCAAATTCAATTTTATAATTTTTTACTATAAAATTACTATCATAACCTAACCGAACTAACCAAACTTGCTGATAACGAAATAATATAAAAAAAGTTTATTAATAGAAAAAATAATTCTGTTTATTAAATAAAACTAGATATTGCTCAATTAAAATTTTATAAAGACTTAATAATAAAATTAAACTATCATAACCGAACCAAACCAACCAAACTTGCTGATAATGATAACATCTTAGTCAAAAAGTCAGTGCCACCAGTGGGATTCGAACCCGGCACTCACGGCATTTCAGCCCGAAACGCTAACCACTAGTCCACCGAGGCCAGTGGTTGAAGACCATATTGTTACGGTAATGGTGTTCCCTCAGCTAATGAGAAGCCACAGCTGTCATCGTAAGCTCATCTATACCTCCCCTGAGTAAATACCCTATTTCTTAGTTCTAGACTGTTATAAGTACAAAACCAACATGTGTACAATCAATATAAATTAAATGCCAGATCCTTTCTGTCCCACGCAATGATTGGAAGCGAGCTGTCCCACGCAATGATTGGAAGCGAGATACAGTTTAGTAGAAATATAAAATCTTTTAATACAATATATACATTTAAGGCATTAAATTATATTCGTTTCATGTGATAACGGGCAAATTTAACTAATATTTACAGATATATTAGAACGAATTAGTCTGCTGGTATAAAAGATTATTCTGTTTATAAAATAAAATTTTAAATGCCTAAAATTCAATTATATAATTTATAATTATAAAATCAAACTGTCATAACCTAACCAAACTATAAACTATAACGATAATGAAGAAATCAAATCAAAAAGTTTGTGCCTCCGGAGGTTTCGAACCGGTAACCTTTAGAACATATCTCCGGTGCGCTAACCACTACACCACCGACCGAGACAAGATGTTTTTCTGTGGGGAAGGAAATATCCTAAGCCTCTAGGTCGATCACAGCATAGATAGCTACCCCTCCCACCTCGGCCGACGTCTTGGCCGTACACACTGTAACCACAAGGCACATTGCACTGGCCCGTGCCTCCTCGGGAAACCTCGGGAAAATGCAATGTCAATGGACATAAACAGTGCTGGTGTGCAACATAAAACCTAGGCGCATATTGAGCTGTTCGGCATGGTCCGGGCAGTGCAGCACAGCACAGGACAGCATTGGGAAAAAATTCTGCGTTGCACAGTTGACATCGCATATTGGGAAGCAGTGTCGTACAGTTCTCGTATATGAGTGATACAGTTTCTTGTGTGAGCATGTTGTTATATATTAGGATTTGAGTTCTGAGTCAGATTCAGGTGCTGATCTAGATTTATTGTTACTTCTTCACCAGAGAACAAGAAGGAAAGGGCGAACAAATTTGTTATGTTTAGTGATTTTATTATTTTTACAGATTTCATTTTTGTAATTGTTCTTTATATACTTACTATGACTGGTAACGTAAAAACTGGATAAAAACGCACAATTTCTATTAATTATCCTATAGCACCATCAAAAACGCTAGTCAACCCGGCGCAGGTGAGCAATGTGGCACAGACACTTGTGACTCGACCACAAGTGCGCGCAGTCCACGTGCGGGACTGCACTGCCCTGCGCTGCGCTGCGCCATAATATGCGCGTGTCCTAGCGAACATGTAGTTTACAAAACACTGCCCTGCGCTGCGCTGCGCTGCTCCGACTGCGTCTCAATATGCGCCGGGCCTAACTGTGCCCCAGTGGTAAAGAAACTCTTGTATACTTCCCTGCACACACACTTTGTCAACTACGGTAAATTGCACGAGGGAGAAGCGATACGCCAGATTGAACAATCACTAGGAGTCACAGTCCAGCTTTGTGGTTTTGTCATAGACGATATTATGACTTTCTTGGGAGCCTTTCCTGACGGGCTTATAGGGGATGATGGAATTTTACAGGTAAAGTGTCCATCAAACGCAGAAAATATTACGCCTGAGGAAGTGATTAGAAATAGGGTTGGCTTGATAGGTAACATGTTTCAAAAGAGTCATGAAGAGTCATGAAAGTTTTGATATTAAATCAAACCACCCCTATTTCTACCAAATCCAAGGACAGCTCACAGCTGCATATAATAAATCGAAAATACCGCATCCTTGCCATTTGGACACCAAAAGGTCTAAAAACTGTAAAAATTGATCGGGACGATGACTTTTGGGAAGTAAACATGAAAGAAAAACTTGAAACCTTTTATATGAAATGTTTACTTCCTGAACTCATCGACCCAAGACAAAGAAGTCTATCCATTCGAGAACCAAACCACATTTTGCTGGCTCAAGAACAAAGGAAAGCTAAAAAATTGGCAAACTCTATTTAAAAAAGTAGAATCCTCTATGATAGATGATAAATGTGATGTTTATCTAAAATTATTCAAATAAAAACTATCTTCTATTTATAATATAATGAGTATACTGTACTGTAATATATAATACAATATGATTCAAATATTAAGCCTATTTGTTCATAAAAATAGTTTTACAGTAAAATACATGAATTGTGACACAGAGAAGGACCTTTCCTGACAAAAAATTAAGTACACTAAATAACAGGATTGCAAATAACTTCATTTTGTGATGTTCTACAAGCCTAGTATAAGTGTTTCACAAATTGTATGTTTGTCAAGTGTTTTTTTTGGTTAGGTCTATGCCATCCACCATGATTGTAAAGTTGAACAGTATTTACGTTGGTATTTAGAAAACTTGATCTTCAACTAATGTTTCCAACATGTGTTGGATCCGATGCACCATTCATTAATGTAATTACTTTTTTCATTTTTGAGTAATCTCAGAATTGATAATGTTACACCATGTACATATAACAGATAAATTTAATTACATATTATTCACTCTGTTTTTGCTTATTTTTCATGAGCCTTGTTCCACTATTTTTCTTTCGTACAACACTTTTTTACTCTTCGCATTTTTGCGCTAAACTTTCTCGTTTAGGAGCTGCATGATACAAAAAGTAGACCGGAAGTCATTTTGTCATAGGCTGTATCTCCTAAACTAGTGGGTTTATGGAATAAATATCACGAACTAGCTGTTGTACCCGTGCTTTGCAACGGGAAGAGGACACAAAATAGAAACATTTTAATTTTTAAATCTGTTGCATATAAAGTTACACACCCGCCAACGCTTTTAGAAACGAAATTCAACTTTTATAGCCGTTTAAGTTATGACTTTTAAATCTGGTGAGTAGTGGATACCACCATTTTGGTTTTGATTATTTTAAATCTTGTGTAGGCTGATATAAGAAAAACTGACCAAATCTTGAATACATGAACATGAATACATGAACTTTGACATACATGATTTACCTTCATCTTACATATCTTTTAATTTACTATTCACAATTTTGAATTTCAATTTTGAAGTTGCAAAATTATTAGTTATTAAATAGCATTAAAGACAGCAGACAAAACTAATATGATTATCTTTACTTTTATATTTTAATATGAATATTTACTTTTAAAATGATCACCTCAGAACTTTTAAAGCTAAAGGGGCAAAGCCTACGGTCAGTATCGAAATGTGAATAGTCCTATAATGGTCCTTGGTATAGTAGCTATATTTTTGTAAAATTTAAGCCCAGTTGGTTTAGTCGTTTTTGCACCTATTAGTAACACACATGCAGACAGATACCATTAGATTTGTATATAATAGTATAGATAGATAAAAAGGTTTTAAATGTTCTATCCGAAAACATGATAAACTATAGGGTTTTTATAAGAAATTTCAATTATTGCTTTAGAAAATTTTGTATGATCCTTGTTCCACTTCAAAACTTTTGTTTCAAAACTGTTTCAAAACTCATTCCCATAACATTACTTTGTCTATGATATAAAATTGTAACAGGCTAAATAACCATCTTAGATAAATCCACTAACAACGAAGAGCAGTGAGCAAAATCGAGTGTTCTAAGTAAATAAGCCATGGAAGTGACTTTAGTGCACTCCGTCACTCCAAGCAGGGTGGAATCGCCGTCCAGTCCACTGACACAGTTCGTTCATCGCCAGTGCTAATGCGGCGTTGCCTTACATTGCTTAGCGCCTGGCGAGGGTTCGGCAACACCGCGCCCGCGCGGTGAGTCACTTATCGATCGATACATGCCTGTGACGTTGAGACTGCCACGCACGTAGTTCAACAAATGTCCGCTCCACTCCACGCGCGCTAGTGTGCCAATTTCGGGATTTTGTTTTACTGGGACCTACTCTTAAGTCCCCAGCTCATTCGTATAATACTAGAAAGAGAAATGAGGTTATCCTGCCACATAGATTAAAGTTTTTTGAAAAGAAACCAACCTACATGGGATATACTTTTCCTAAATATATTCCAGAAAACATAAGAAGAGAAAATAATTTAAATAAGTTCAGGAAATTGCTGAAAGAATATTTGATACAACTGGCCCCTTAGAAGAATTTTCCACCTCCCAGATATAACCTACTGTAGATATAAATATTTTTGTTATTACTTTTCATTTTTGCTTGGTAAATTGTAAATATTAGATTTTAATTAGATTTAGTATTGTAATATATATGACCCTATTTACTGTACAAACTATGTACAAAAATAAAGAACTATGACTATGACTATGACTATGACTATGAATACTCATAAGGTTAACATAGGAAAATCCAGAGCCACTGGGGCGGAGCTCGAAAGGATTTTTGAGATAAGAATATGTCTACATGTTAATCGGGAATGTGAGCTGTCATCAAACCAAATTTCAACCCTGTCGGTTTAGTATATTTAATGTTTACTTGTCAGAAACACCCATCCAGACATTCTCAGTTATAATACAGGGCGTTTATAAAAGAATCATCAGGTTTTAATGGCATGTACCTCAGCCAATTCTTGTCCCACATTAATATTTGAAACATGTGCTTAAAAAGCATGTTTCCAAGTTTTATAATCAGCTGCTCAATAATCATTCTTGGTTTTCCTTGGACGTGTTTTCATAATTTTCAAAATGATAAGAATTAAAGAAAAAACATTTTGTGTTTTTCATTATGACTCAAGTTTATCTTTAATAACCGTGCAGAGTGAGTTTCGGAGGCGTTTTAGACAGACTCCTCCTACATACCAAAGCATTATGTTGGTATTATGGTGGTATCGCTAGTTTGAGAACTCTGCCTCATCCTCCTCCTTAATATCTATGTTCGTAACTTCAATGAGAAGCTACCTCAGAGGTGGATTGGCAGATATAACAATAATGACTTGGCCCTTCTCAAATGGTTCCTTACATCTCCTGATTTTACAGTGTGTAATTTTATTCTATGGGGCTATGTAAAAGACAAAGTTTATGTACCGCCAATGCCTGAAACGCTTCAAGAGCTCCGTGGACGAATTTGCAATGCCGTAGAATCAACCAACCTTGCGATACTAGCCGGTGTATGGGACAATTTACAGCATAGATTGGAAACTTGCTCCACGGATAGTGGACGGCACATTGAGCACTTCTAGGGGTTGGGGTATCTATGACAAATTTAAGAGCTATCCTTTTTGTTGATATGTTTTATATACATATTTGTTTAACATTAACGTCAATAGGCTAACATGTTTTAAAACCTGATGATTCTTTTATAAACGCCCTGTATTAGTAGGACAAACCATAGACAAATTTATTTGTCTAGGACAAACGTAATAAGTGACAATTGTTTATTTTCCATAACTAAGGAGAGGAAATTTACGTTATATTTATTGCTTACTCTAACATTGTAATGTGCGCTACTTTATTGGCACGAAACCTGCTTATTCACTTCCTATATGTTATTCTTATGAATGAATCATTTGAGCACTTATTTATGGACATAAGTTGACAAGTTTACTTTTAAGGCAGGATTTTCCAATAAATCATTATACATTCTCTGAATATGTGAATGTGCTGCAATGGGGGTATTTAGGCGTGCCGTTGTTATATCCTATATAATTATATATATATAATATGTATTAAAAGATATTAATACGTATGCTTACTACTGGATATTATACAGCTAGTTTACGCGCATGGAGAAACATTTTGGCTGTTCTTAAGAAATTGAAAGTGGCCACTATTTAGAATTTTAATAATTACCTTATTTTAGGTCTTTGAGAGAAAATACTTTAAAATCCTTTTTAGTACGTATCTAAAATCTTAGAAACTGATTTTTTAGAGCACTAGGTGATATGAAAAATTGGCCACTATAGACCTGATCCTCTTTCTCAATTTAACAGTTTACAACCGAGTTTTGGTTTGCTAAACAATTATTTGTACTACATTGAATAAATCGGAAGTTCATCATAGTTTTTTAACATTCCCCTAAGAAATGTATGTAAAAACAATGGTTCAGTATGATGTAACACTTAAAGAGGTACCATGTGTAAAGTGTGCAATATTATATTATTTTCATAATTTTGTCATCTCTTTTTTACTGTTGCAGACGATCTATTTATGTTTTCAACCTGACTTGAAAATTGATCTGATGAGTAATCTGCTCACATTTCATCTTTAAAACTGTTATTGTATATTGTGAAAGTTGGTCAACCATTGGAAGCACCTTCTAGGAATAAATTAAAGGCGTAGGGGTCAACCTTTTGAAGCCCTGATCGAAATATCCTTTTTAATTACCATTTTGCGCTGCGCTAGATCTTAGGCTTTTAAATGACACCTCAATCGTAAAAATCGGCGAAGTAGGCTGGGTTAAAACGGACTGCTACAGCTTATTGAATTAGGAAGAAAGATAATGTTATATCGCATGCTTACTACTGGATATTATACAGCTAGTTAACGCGCATGGAGAAACATTTTGGCAGTTTTAATAGGGAAAATCATGTTGTAAACAATCACATGACCACATATTTCTTTCAACCGATAAGGCCTATATGATATGCAATTTAGATCCAATAATTTTACTGTAAAACTAATTGTAATTGTATTGTAATTGTAATTGTCTCGATTTGAAACGCCTTGAATTGAGGTTGGTCGATTCACACACACTGGTTTACAGTACAGTAGCTACATATCACCTTCCATTGCATGCTATATATGAACAGAGAACATCAGTGCCAGAAACAAAAGACAAAACACACTCCAGCTCATCTCCTAAAGAAAATACCAGTTCGCAACAACAGAACGTGATACTCAAGGACAATATCTGGAAAATATAGAAATCAGGCTTCAACGCAGTGAAGATAACAATGATCAACTTGAAAATGCAGAAATCAGGCTTCAACCCAGTGAACATAATAATCATCAAACAGATAACAATGCTTCAACAGATGTTCCTCGCAAATCAGCCAGAACAAGAAAGCAACGGAAAAGACTGGACTTATGAATCAAATTTAGTGGGGAAGAAACTGTTGTATCTCTATGTTTCAAATGCTCTGCATTTAATAATTTAATCATCTGTTATTTTCAAAAATGTGATTCAATTAATGTAAATAAACCAGTGACAAAATAAGGCTCATTTTTCAACTTACATTTATTTAACTATTTATTTCAATATAAACTTACAATACATAACAGAAACATAAAACAATAACAGATAGTTTGTTTTGAAAGAGCTGTTTAGTTAAAATATCATTCATTTGGAAAAGAAATTGTCACCTGTAGAAAGAATAAAAAAATAAACACCTAATAACTTAGCAACGCAATTTGTCTATGTTTATTATCCATAGTGTTATCCGTTCTACTATCTGTGATCGCTACTCTATTAGGATTGTGCTGGTCGATAGACTTGATGTGTGAAACGCGGTATGAATCATAAACATAAACAAATGACGGTTTTGGCCCGAAAATAAACATTATTTAACATTGCTTAAATGGAGCTGCCAAAACATATGTTCAATGCTATAAGTATAGGATTCGGGCTAACAACGTCATTTGTTTATGTTTATGATCCATACCCGGTATTTTTCTAGTAATCGTGGTGAAACGCATTTAACCCTCAAAGTGTCCATAGTATTGGTCTTAATAACCGCCCATTTATTGCGCAATCGCAGGGTTTTATTAAAATGTATCTTAAAAACTTAAATCAATGTAAAGTATACTGTTTTATATATAATTTTGTTTGGAAAATTATGGGCTTCAATGTAACATATAAAACATTACAAAAAAAATGTTCAACAATTTTTGTGGGGTTAACATTTCTAAAAGATTATAAAATTAATGAAAAAATGCATGTTTGCGCTCAATAAATTGTTATAATTTATAGGTCTACAAATATTTTAAAATAGCGAATTTGTTCAAAATTTTATGAGGATTCCAAAAATATAGTAATATAAGGAAGTAGGTTTGCAAATAAAAGTTATGGACAAAAAACAGATTTCGTACATAGCGTTTAGCTAAGAATGCGTAGCCTAACCATAGCTAGGAATCTGGCTGATAATTTACATCAATATCACTACCTACTTCTTCAGGATCATCAACCAGCCCTTCAAAATCACTTAAATCTTCTTATAATGCACCACGTATATCACTACTTTTGATTTTTAACACTAAAACAATAATAAACGTAATAAAACACATCAGTCATCGGTGCGAGGTTAACCAAGTTGTTAACAAATACGCACGTCAGCTGTCTGCTTCAATATTTTCGGAACTAAAATTAAAAGCGTCTACATCAGGAGAAAGCTCAGAATCTGCCGAAAACAACGATACCAATCTCGATCCAGTTCAATCTGATTCAGTCAGTCCCAGAGCCTTCGCCGTAAACGATGTTTGTGTGTCGCAAAAGCGACGCATAACACCACAGCGGCCGTGTTATGTGTCGATTAAGCTACACTTAACATTCGGAGGGTTAATTCTGCAAGATGGTGCGGTATGCTGGACGCTCTGGAGAACACCTTCCACGTCCCGGCATACCTCATGCGCATTATAGCGGATTACCTCTGGTTCTGCCTCCTCATGTATGATACTACAGAAGGCCCGCGGACGATGAGTGTCACTTCTGGTGCTGCCCAAGGTTCCATATATTCGGCCCGGAAAAATGAGATCATGTTCTGACCAAAAAGGGTATTGACACCATTGTGCCGTTGAGGGTGGGGGACATCAAAGTCCAAACCGTTCGTGCCGCCAAGTATCTTGGTGTCATGGTGGCTTAGCTGGCGGGACCAGATATTCCAGATAGACAAGAGTTGCTTGTTATGTAAACAGTACATGTGTTTCAGGTCACAAAGATCCAGCGTGGGGTCCAACCCGTTTGGAGGCTACACCAACGTGAGTGTGAGCAGTGATGACTACCAGTTCTCTGAGGATGCGAGTCAGAGACTAAAACGAGATGAGAGACTGTTCTCCATAGGGAGCACACGCTCTATCAACAGCGACACCAGGATCTCTATCAAGTAGGTCATAATAGTGGCTAACTCATTATATGTCGTTCCATCCGAGATGTTTCATTCACTCATTTATATTGGGATTTACCTTTTCAATGGAGAGCTTAGCATTGTATACCTTTTATTTACAACAAAAATTTGTAATCACAAACAGTGGAGACTTTGACTTTCGTATAAAATATTAAGGTATGAAGGTGTTGTGGTTGTAACCATTATTACATATTCTCATAGGAAATATTGTTCAATGTAAATAATTCAACACGTTTTAGATACCTTTTTATAGTTTTTTAGATTCTTTTTTTAGTTTGTCCAATAATTGTCTTCATGACCACTACTAGGTCTGGCTAGTTTACGCGTGAAGTTTTCCAGCAATCGCTGTTTTCCAACTACGATATGACGGAAATATTAGTTAACGTTTTAAAATCGCTAAATGATGAAAAATATTTGGTACCACCCGAGTACCCGTCCTTGCACGGAGTTGGCGTATAAGTATAAAATGCTATACTCTGATTATCGAAAGAATGTGCCTTGCAGAGCGGCCGTGTGGAGACCAAGTTTAGCTACAAACATTCTATTTCACAAACTTGTGGAAACGTAACAGAAGGTTAGAAATTCTAATAAACAGTGTTGAAATAGTCAGTTAAGCATGTTTTCAGCGCATGTTTTAAATATTTTGTATATTATTGCGATGAATTAATATTTGTAGTTATATTTGTAAAAACACAATTGGAATAAAAATTTTGCGAATTCGTGTATTTACAAATATAACTACAAATATTAATTCATCGCAATAAGATTGAAAAATACGCCAACTTTTTATGTAAAACATTTTTTTATATCTCTTCTCATTTCAATACAAAATCAACACACGAAGGTTGAAATTTAAAAGTGAAATAATTTACATTCAAACTTAAATTACAAGAAAATTACTGAATATATCGATTACATTCTTGAAACGTTTTTTGTAGAGAATACTTTAAGGATTGAAATGGTGAAACAAAATTTATTCTATTGCTGTTTGTTTCTGAGATATTGAAAGAAAGAAAGAAAGAAAAAAGTGCTTTATTCTTCACAACTTATTTACAACTGATACAATAAAAAACAAAACACACAAAACAATGGTTTATTTAAACCATCTGTTTGGTTGGCACACTGCTGTAAAATAACATATTTTAAAACTGTAACATGTAACTAATTAACTAGATATACGTATATATAAAAAAAAACCAACATTTATAATTATTTTTCAATTTATGTAATACAGCTCGTAAAAAAACATAAATTAAAAGCAACATTAAAAATCATGAGACTCGCTTGGAACCACTATTTTAAACAAATGTTTCTGAGATATTGATAAAATGATAAAAGCTTACAAAAATACACTTAAAAAGGTGTAGAGGGGGGGGGAAGAGAGAGGGGGAGGGGCGTAGACTTTTTAGAAAGGGAGCCTACCAGTAGACCGACAAGATACTTAGTCGTCTGGCCACTAGACCGTCTTTTTTTAATAAATAGATAAATACTGAAAACCCGTACGTCAACAAGATATTTCGTCGTCAGTCCAGTTGACCGGCCTGTAAAACTAAACTAAATTATTATATGCGAGAAACAAACTGCTCGGCAATCGACCCGGCCGACTTACAACTTGCTCGTCTTTTAGGTGGGGATAGGGGACAGAGTGGGAGGAGCTAACCGGGATTACCCAGGAGTTTGATGCGCTTCTCATGGTCAAACCACGACGCTCGAGGCTAGAAGCCAGTATTGCCAACCGAAAGTAGCCTAGCTCCGTCGAGAAGTACACACGCGGCGTGTTTATACGTCTGGCGTTTAGTTGACGTTGCCGCGCAATTCTAATGGATAGTTTCGTCGTTTCTATAGCAACCGTGATGTGACCTCGTTCTCACGCATTCCTCTGCCTTTGTATTATTTAATCTGCTTTGAAAGATAAGACTCGCTTATGTCTATTGAAAGATAAGATACGCTTATTGACTATTGAATCAAATAACAATATCATTCGGGGTTTTCGATCGTTTGTTTGGATAAAACTACGTACCGTATATTGTAGAATTAAATTTTTTGTGTGGTAATATGGTATTATTATGGTATATATCTATCTATATAATTATTAGGCTACATGAAAATTTGTCGGTTGAACTCCTCCGCCATTTCTTAACCGATTTTATCCATTGACGTCTCATTGGAAAGAGCGTGTCGCGTAGATTTGCAAACTGGCCTTACATTTTTGACACAGTCCCTTGGGTTCTGCCCCAGTGGCTTTGAAAGTTCCCATGTTATCCTTATGAAGAACATAATTGTTTACATTTTGATCAGCTGTATAATTTAATTGATGTTATTTATTTTTCGATTCAATCAAAAGGCATTAAGTAAATTTATTTACTATTCGAGTTTTAAGCTTTTACTTTTAAATAAAGAAAGAAAATATAATTGATTAATAGTTGTTAAACTTTATTATTAACTGTGTTTACAGAAACTTGTTTTCAAGATAAAACAATCATACACATGATTTAATTTATTATATAAACCATGTGATTCTAAATAGTCATTGAGCAAGTTAGTTTCTTTCAATATGCCCTCAAACTAACACGCTCCAACAGGGTTTTCAATCTGGACACTGGTAGGCCTTTCGTCAGGAAATCAGCTAGTTGGTCATTCCCAGACACATGACGTACATCAAATGTACCTGCAAGAAATTGCTCACGTACATACTGGTATCTCACATGAATGTGTTTTGACCGCTTATGAAACTCTCCAGCATTCCTAGCTAGTCGAACAGCTCCAGCGTTGTCTACAAAAAGAACAGCCTTGATTTCTTGACCATATATCTCCCCCAACATAGTTTTCAACCATACAATTTGCTTAGAAGCCTCACTCGCAGCAACGAACTCTGCTTCTGTGGTTGACAATGTAACGCAATGTTGCTTCACTGAAGACCAACTTACAATGCCATTAGCAAACATACACAAATATCCTGTGCGTGACTTTCTTGACTTGTCATTTGCAAAGTCAGCATCACTGTAGCAACGGAGAATTGGTTCACTTTTGGAATAAGTCAGTGAATAATCCAATGTCCCCTTCAAATACCGGAATATTCTCTTGACATCACTCCATGCTTGCATAGTAGGATTGTTCAGCTTTTGTGCTACCATATTCACTGCACAACTTATGTCTGGCCTCGTATTTGTTATGTACATCAGACTGCCCACAGCTTCTCGGAAGGGAACTCCTTTACTCAAAGGCTTGTTTTCCTCTACTGTATCTTCATGCTTCGTGCATAAAGGCGTACCAACTGGATTGCATTCTGACATCCTGTACCTTTCAAGTACACTCTTGATGTAAGACTTCTGATTCAAAGAAATCCTGCCCTCTGCTCTATGAATCTCCATTCCAAGGTAGGTTTCAGGATCGGTAACTTTCAACTTGAAGTCTTGTTCCAATTGTGCAATAAAATCAGACATCTCTTGTTGATTTGAACCAGCAATCAGACCATCATCCACAAATATTACTACATACAATTTTGAACCGTTCTTGTTAAGAATAAACAAACATGGATCTGCAGTACTTTGGCTAAAACCCTTCTTAAGCATACTTTGCATTAGACACTTACTCCAACACCTTGGACTTTGTTTCAGACCATACAAACTGCGTTTCAGTTTCCAAACTCTTCCACTTTTGTCATCATAACCTTCAGGTTGCCAAGTATAGATGTCCTCATCTAACTTAGAATACAAAAATGCAGTTTTTACATCAAACTGTTTTAAGTAAAGATCTTCTTGAACAGCTACATTCAAAAGACATTGAATGGTATCGCTTCGGGCTACAGGACTGAATGTCTCATTATAATCCTCTCCATACTTTTGAGCATATCCTTTTGCTACCAACCTTGCCTTGAAGCGTTCTGGATTTTGTTTTCGTGTTAGAACCCACTTTAGACCTATAATTCTCTTATTACTTGGACGTGGAACTAACTCAAACACTTCATTTTCATTTATTGATGCCATTTCATCATTCATTGCAGCTTGCCAGTGCCACCAATCAGGACTGTTAACTGCTTCGTCGTAGGAGGGACCTGCTTCAGCAAGTAAAACATAGTCTTGAAGGTATGATGGTGTATGTCGCTGACGTTGAGGTCAACTGTCATCTTCATTTATGGCTCTTACTACATCATTTTCAACTGACATTACATCATTTTCAGCAGACACTCCATCATTTTCAGCAGACACTACATCATTTTCAGCACACACTGCATCATTTTCAATCCCCACATTTCCATTGTCACTGATTTTTCGTGGAAATTGAATGCACATTTCAACTTCATTGTCTTGAATTCCCTCATCATTCCATTGAGAAGACTCACCAGCATTTTCATTTTCTTTGTTTCCTAAGATCCGTCGAGGAGACATGAATGAATCATTTTCCATCATTTCCTTGGAAATTTCCTTGAAAATAACGTCTTTGCTTGCCACAATCTTTGGCACAACATAGACTCTATAGCCATCTTGTTCGTCACAATATCCAACTAATATGCCAGAAACCGATTTAGCAGACCATTTCTTCCTCTTCGGTTTTGGTACATGGACATAGCACTCAGCACCAAAAGGGCGAAAATGTTCAACGGGCGCAGGACCCTTTTGAAACCACAACTCGTAAGGAGTTTTATAATCAACAGACGGTCCAGTGCGGTTGATAACATGACAGGCAGTGTTCATGGCCTCAGCCCAAAAACTCAAGGGTAATTTCTTAGCATACAACATGCTACGTGCTGCTTCTGCTAAGGTTCGCATTTCTCTTTCAACGGACCCCATTTGTTCAGGCGTGTAAGGCATGCTCGTTCTTATAGTGATATCACGATCAGAGAGTAGTTTCTTCACTTTGGCATTACAGAATTCCGTTCCACCATCACTCATGAACGATTTAACGACATGACCTGCTGTCTGACACTCATTGAGAAATGTTTGTAGACAATCACAAACTTCACTTTTCTCCTTCAAAAAGAACACTCGTCGAAATTTAGTGTAATAGTCCTTTAACACTAGACAATAACGACTACCACCAAGAGAAATATTTTCCATTGGTCCACATAAGTCACCACTTATAATCTCACCTGGACTTTCAGGTTTCACTGTTCTTGTGTGATAAGTTTCTCTTTGATGTTTCCCTTGTACACATCCCTCACAGAAAAAGTCATCCTTTTTCACAGATATGCCCCGATCACCAAGGAACTTATACACATGAGCCTTGTTTTGATGAGCAAAACACTCATGCCATTCTTGTAGAGTTTTATTTTTACTACTCACAAACTGTACAGAAGACTTACTCTGTAAAACTGACATTTCAAGTTCAAATAAGCCATTGACATTGTGTCCAAATAAATGTGGTTTATTGTCCTTTATAAAAACACACTTATTTTTATTCGCTTTGAACGTATAGTCATTTTCAACTAACCTGGAGACCGAAAGAAGATTTCTGCCTAGTTTTGGAATATACCATACTCCTTGCAATATCCGGACAATTTTACTCTTACCAATATTTACAACAAACCGAATGTCACCTTCTCCTTCAGCTACCATAGCTTATGATAGCTTCTCCATTAGCTACTGTAACTGAAACAGGCTTAGAATAACCGTGGTAGGTATCAAAATATTCCCTTTTGAAACACATGTGTTGTGAAGCACCAGAGTCAGCTATAAATGTACCATCACTATGTCCATCAGCTACAAAGCATAAAAATTGACTAGATTTCTTCTTGTTCTCGTTATAAGAATCCCCACCTCTTTTATAAGTTTCTTGCTTCCTTGAATTCTGATTCTGAGGACACTTGCTAGCGTAATGCGGCCCTTTACAAATAAAACACTTAACCTTGGAACTGCTGGCATTGTTTTTACCTGCCTTTACTTCCTTAACACAAGTTGATGATGGTTTCTTATTTATTTGTAATGCATGCCCTCCACTTGTTGAATTTTTAGAAGGTAACCTTGACTCAATAAGTCTGATCCTTTCAATCAAAAGTTCTATACTTCTATCAGCAACAGGAATGCTTTCCCACACGTTTTTAAATTCAAAGAATTCACTTGGCAATGTACTCATAATTCTGGACATTAGTACAATATCAGGCAATACATTGGCATTATGCTTTTGCAACTCTTCATTTATTTCCCTGAACATTAATTGCAAACGAGATATGTATTGAACTAATTCCTCATCCTCGGTTACTTTAGCAGAAAATAAATTTTCCAAAGTCCTATCTAACCTTTGACTTGAGGACTGTTCATACACACTTAACAATTTTTGCCAAATTTCTTTTGCTGAGTCACAAGTTGCTGTCAATTCAACATGAGCATCATCTACAGCACTTACCATCAGGACCTGGGCTAGAGAATCATCTTTCTCATATGCTCTTACTGCCTCATTGTGTGCCTGTTCTTTTCTTGATTTTTCCTCAGGGCTTAGACCAGTCACATCGTCTACAGTGATTCTAGGCAAAGTTCTTTGGCCCTTTGCAATGTCTAGGACCCCATGATGCTTCAACATCAATTCCATTTGCCTCTTCCACCTACACCAGGACTGAGACCCATCAAGCTTTGATATTTGTACTTTCACATCCATTTTAGATTAATTTTCAGAGTTTACACAAAATAAAACATACCTGGGCCCATAACCTTTTAAATAAAGAAAGAAAATATAATTGATTAATCTATAAGTATAAAAGAGGATGTTTGTATATATATTTGTTTGTTTGTTTGTTTGGGGGTGATAAACTCGGACACCGCTGAACCGATTGCCACGAAACTTGGTACATACGTGTAGAATGTCATGGAATAGGTTTATACACCATCAATTTCGTGATCCGTCCAATCGGCTCCGCCCCAGTGGCTCTGGAGTTTCCCATGTTAACCTTATGAGAAATGGAATTAATGAATCTTAACAGCTGTTTCAATTAAACAAGTTGGTTCTGTTCTATGATGTTCAATAGCATTAAAGTTACAAGGATTACCAACAGGGTGCAGCACTATTATTTCTTTTACATTTATGACAACAGCTAATTTGCAACCAAAAGGTGAGTGAGCGTAGCGAACGAGCTAACCTGAAGGCAAGTGAGCGCAGCGAACGAGCTCCAACCTAAAGGTGAGTGAGCGTAGCGAACGAGCTCCAACCTAAAGGTGAGTGAGCGTAGCAAACGAACATCAACCAGGACGTGATTGAGCCATGCGAACGAGACAATTAAACGTAACGGTACTTAAATTAATTATAAATAGTCAAAGGCAAGACAACGTCTGGCGGGTTCAGCTAGTAGTTGTTAAACTTTATTAGGCCTATTAACTGTGTTTACAGAAACTTGTTTTCAAGATAAAACAATCATACACATGATTTAATTTATTATATAAACCATGTGATTCTAAATAGTCATTGAGCAAGTTAGTTTCTTTCAATATTTACACGCACTGAGCTCATTCCAAAGATTATTCGTAGAGTATATTTTTTGGCCTTATTATGGTCAGGTTGTTGTTTTAGAGTAATGCAATAAGAGCCAAAATTGTTGTTCGAGTACAATGTAAAGTTAAATGTAAATTCAATCTTTTTGGGACGCACGGTATCTGGAACCGAACCGACATTTATTTTTAGTTTAGTAATTGGCCATTGCACTATATGCACTGACCTTCGAGTGATACTATCTCCGATCCTCAGTGTTCCTCCAGTTGTCAGCGTTGAATTTTTGGGGTTACGACGCTCCGAGGTTCAGGCGTGATTTGCCATTGTTGTGGTGGACCGGCGTCACCACTGACGTTATAAATTGATTAGTCTTCCGTGCGTAGTCCGTCGTTACTCATACCTTACAAAGAACACGTTCTAGGATGGTAGTTATGATGGAATTAGTTATAAAAATTATTTTCCTATGCTAAAATTCAATAAATCTGTGCCCTCATGAGTGAAATTAAAAAACGTGTGTATGAGTAAAACTACCGAAAATGCATATATGTACCATGTGGGTTGGCACTACTAGGGTGGTTATGAGAGGTAGAGGAATGCATTAGTTCCACTTTTAAGTTAATATTTTACCTATTTTCAGTCGGACATATAACATGTTATGTTGAGTGTACATTACACATAAGTGTACAAACTTATACTGACTGATAGGTGTCGTGCTTCAAGCGCCGCGGCTAAGTTTGTGGTGCGAGCGCCGAAGCCATAAATCTTGTAAGGATCTGCTCAATGATGCAGAAGTGACTAGGTTAACACGAGCCTCTGAGGTAGGGTTTTTTTAAACTCCGCGCGGTGGTCACTTCGGGTTCCCTGCGACACATGACCAAGTTCGGAGAGCCAGCTGTTATATTATATAGGTTTGGTTAGGTAAGGTTAGGTTAATAGCAAACGTTTATGCTATTATAATTAGGTATAAGAACACTCTAAAAACACTAAGTTTTAAAAAGGGTTTAAAAGCTTGCATATACGGACACAACTTATCTACAACATGGATAATTTGACGATTATAAGTGTACAGTATACTTGATTAGCGCTGTCAAATCTGTCACAACGTAGCAGGTAGTCCGCGCGGCGCTCGCGCCACGTAACCGACTGATATTCAGTATTGTTTTTATCAGAAATTTGGTCTCACAGACCGACGTTTAAATAAAGTAAGGTGTAGTGAAAAAGCTAAAAACGTAGCGGTTTTTCCTTTTTTTAATATTTTTTTGTCAATACAACTGGATGAAATGTTTATTTTTTTTACTAAGCATCTTTGCTAGATATTTCTTACTATAAAAAATCTATAATTGTTTGGTACTGGCTAAGTTCTTCAGTCATGCTATATCAAATAAACATGTACGTGAAAAAAGCTTTGTTTTCTTCCGAAATTATTTATTTACAAGAAATGCAATGTTTTTATTTTCTCAAAAGATTAGCTGTGTATAAATTATTTTTAATGTATATACTAAATTTCTAGTTTGCATGAAAAATGTGTATGTAAAAGTTGGTTTCACTGGTGGACGTCACCATTTTGACCCGAAAAATCACGTCACCATTGGGCGATTAAATAAGCATTAAAAAATTCAAATGCAGTTATTATTAAGAGTCTTCCGTAGTGGAAGCCATGTTGGATTTCTTCCCCATAAGAACAATGTTAACTTTGGGTCCAAATATCTCATCAGCAAATTGTCATATAATTATGGATAAGGAGTTAAATTTAAGGAATTGCGGTCCTCTAGAGATTGACGTTTTTTATTTCACAATTTTTAATTTTTATAATGAATAATTGATTATTAATTAGCTTAAAATTAAGCTAATTATTGAAAGGAAATGAAAATGGATTTTCGAAATTCAAAAACCTCAGTCACGAGTCTATTATGTAAAAAATACAAATTATAAATTTCAAAGCTATATCTTAACAAATAACGCCGTTACGTGTCCACAAATGATGTAATGTTTAACATTGTTCTTATGGGGAAGAAATCCAACATGGCTTCCACAATGGAAGACTCTTAACACTATTTTTTTATTAGTGGAGCGAGCGAAGCTCTTATACTACACTCCTCCTTTTTACAGGAAAGCCATAACTGTCCTATGGGGGAAGGGTTAATTCTCCACTAGTTTTCCATAAGTTGTTTGCGCAAAGCGCGTTGCAAGTTGTCTTCCACTTTTTGTTGTAAACTTTCTTTGATCCTTACCGACTCTCCACGGAAAACCAAAATTTGGTGGAAAACTTGTCTCTCCACTAGTGAACGACAGAAAAAGTCGCTGCATTTTGTAGAAAAAGCAAAAAGTTTTTGCAACTAGTGATAATAGACTAGTGTTTACAATAGACAATAGAAAACATTCTTTATTCACACAAACATTGAGAATGGTAATGGTGTCAAAATACTGAGTTCAATAAATTAAAAGTACGAACAAAAATAGGTATAAAAGAGAATAAATAACAAATTTTAAAAAACAGATTGGAAAAGAGATTAAGACGAAAGATAATTTAGTAAATCAGTATTTACTTACAATCATATATTCCACATCGATTGTACCTTATATACCATTAACTTTGGATAATGCAAGTAGATTTCTCATTTATGTGACCAGATCTAGCATTACTTTAGAAACTGCTCTTACTTTACGAAATCTCCGAAACTCGGCTCTTGTCGTAAGTGGATATATAAGTGGAACTACAACTGCCCTAGGTTGAATTATGATAATAATACAAGTTTAAATTTAAAAAAAATGTTATCTCTAAAACTAATTGATTTGGTAACTGATGACGTTGTTTAGACCTAGCGGGAAAAGACACTCATTTACTGCGTAAATGTCCAACAGAGTGTGTACCTCTGTGCTTTAGGCTAATCATATAAGTGATTTATTCTGTACATGGTTCTAAATTCATAGTTTGACTTTTTGTAGACCTGACTTTGTCTGTGTTTGTCTGTGTTGGCTGTGTGCTTGTCGTTATATGACTATTTTAAGTCATTGATTAAAACTTCAATATATATATATATATATAAGCACTTTTGCTGAGAGACTGGTTTTACTTATTGCTTGAAGTCTGTTTTGCTTTCATAAGTTATTTCCATGCGTTTTAATTGTTTTATGAATAATGTAAACGTGTTAAGTTTGTTGTTTTGATATTTGTGAAGAGCACAAGCTCATTTTGGAGTTAAAATTAAATCCTATATTTTGTCATTCATTTGAATTTCATATCTTTTGTGATATCACAAGTAAGTGAATCGCGTACAGTGCCGACGACATGCTTATAGCTTTTGTCACAGATTATACAGTAGTTTACTTGCACGTATTCGCGCCATTTTATGCAACTAGTTGCTCTACCCGTGCTTCGCTACGGGGTGAGAATACAGAAAATAATAATTCGGTTTTACTTTTAGATACTATAATATACTATAAGAAACAGTTACAACACACTTACCAGGAAACATATAGTTAAAGGCTCAATCGTGCTTATTGATTATTCTCTCAATGTATTACAATACTATAATTTTATATAGTGTATAGCATTTAAAATAGATATGCTAAATTATAATTCTTTACCTAATTGGCACCAAAAAACAAACCTGTAAACAAACCCGGTGGGGCACACGGAAGATTTCCCAGGTGCCGTTTGACACTTTGACGTCATTAACTGCTGACGTCACTAACTGCTGCTTCTGAAGAAACATACAATTTTAAAATTTTCTATTATTAATAAACTGTCATAACCTAACCAAACTAACCAAACGTGCTGATAATGGAAAAATCTAATAAAGGTTTACTAATCTAAAAAAATAGTTTTGTTCATAAAATAAAATTATAATTGCCTAAAATTTAATTTTTTAATTTTTTAATTATAAAATTAAACTGTCATAACCTAACCAAACCAACCAAACTTGCTGATATGAAAAAAATGTTGATAAAAAGTTAATGCCGCCGGCGGGATTCGAACCCGGAACATTCGGATTATCAGCCCGCAACGCTAATCACTGCACCACCGAGGCCGATGGCTCACACCGTATCGTTGGGGTATTGGTGTTCCCTCAAAGTGACGTCAGCAGTTAGTGACGTCAAACGGCACCTGAGAAATCTTCCGTGTGCCGTTTCATAAACAAACCTACCTTGTAAACAAATTAAATTAAATAGCTGAACAGCATTTCTGACAACAGCTGGAGTTTCATAACAATGTTTGTTTCCCATAACCTTATGGAGAAATATGAAACTTTAAAGGGCCCCAGGGCCTCATTCTTTAATTATTTACTAAAAAGATAGTTTCCTGCACAACTTCACGTTACGCTCTTTCCAATGACACCAAAATCATGTCAATCGGTTCAGTAGTTTCGGAGGAGTAATTGTCACAAAAAACTTGCTTGCGTATTAAATAAGTACTAGTAGCCCAGTCAATAAAGGGATTGTGTCGGAAGTAATTAGTGAAAGGCAGATTTTTGGCCCATCGACTATTACCATTTAGACAAGTGTTCAGCCAAAAGTCCCCGCCCCTACCCCTCTTGCTTCCCCCCCTATGCCCCCCTAATCATATAAAGTGTAAGGGTTTCGTAAATCACGTTTTTCTCGATTGTTAAACGACATATTGAATTGCAATTAGTTTTATTGTCTTTGTTATAAGATTTCCTACAATCATGTTCGGTTAACTTTCATCGTAGCTGTTACCTTTTGTTCATTATTTGTATAAAAATGTAAAGATTTATATATTTTTGAACATATAATTTTATTTTTGTTGCCTTAACTTTTTTCGCTGACGTTTTATGAAAATATGTTTTGAACAAAAGTTGTAGCTGCTTTCATTAGCTTAAAAATGGTATATAATAGTACTTGATTTAATGAAAATCCTGCGAGATTCAGCCGGTGTAATGGAGTATGCGTACTCAATCAGTGAGCTAAGTTGGGCTGGTGCGGCGTTACAATACTATCATTGTTGTAATATGGAGAGTGTTTTTTTTTTCTTAAGGTACACTATTGCATTATCTCCATTCCCCACCGCAGCAAACCTGCGACTAAGCAAATTTTCATTTACCTGGCTGGATATTTACTCAAAAATTCCCTTAAAATCGTCAGAATTATTTCTCTCTTAAAAACTCCTGATCAGATTATTTTAATGAATACTTAGGTTTGCTGCTACAGCCAAGGTATTGATGAGTGTTCTTTTATTGATATGTTGATAGCTTTTTATGAAATAAATAAATCTAATTAAAATATATCTATAAACAAGCAGACTACAACAGTTTTTTTTTTATTGTCCAAAAGAATAAAATGGGAATTTTAAATTTTAATTTGTATGAATTATCTCTGTAACCGTTAGGCGTACAACGTTGCTCCAATATACAAAATTGTTTATTTTTTAAGCTCTACAAAATGGTTTGGAAAGAAATTGTAATATTTTGTGGTTTTAGGAGGGAATTGGGAATTACCAATGTTTACTTCATAAAAACTCTTATAAGTCCCTATTCCCTTAGTCTGATCATACTGGTTCGCAAACTCGTTCGAATAAACGTAAATTGATACGTTTCTACCAAATTTCATCAAATCGGATCATTTTTGCTTGAGTTATCACGCTAACGGACTCGTGTGTGTATATATATATAAAGTGATAATATATATATATGATCTTAAATTTTACATTTTATTTATGAATTTGAACGGCGGAGGGTGTTTTCGGCCTCTGAGGGCCTCAAAATGAAAACTAAATCGGGCCCGGGTCTAGGTCTTACCATGAGACCTACGGTAATAGTTTATTCCCTATGAGGAATTTGCTAAAAGAACAACTGAAACAAAACCCATGTACACAATTTTTTTCTATCCTTTGTATTTAAAAAGCATGAAATCATTTTATATGTACGTAATAATTTTATAGGATGTTATTTTTGAACAAAATTATTGCATTATCATGATTTGCAGTTAAGAATTACTCATACATCGAATTCAAAATTTCCCCTTACAACTTCCTTCCCCCCATATCTTATATTTTCAACACTGGGGTAAGACGACTCATCATACACTTGGTTTTTAATTCCTTGTCTTATCAAAGCCGCAGCTGTAGAAACAATTCTCTTAATCTTATCATCGTTATGCCTTTTATTTTAAGAGTACCAAGATTCAGAGAAAATCTTGTCCACCCTATCTCTTAAACAAACTATGGAGGATTTATTTTTATGTTCATAGTCTAATAAGAAGTCTTTTACCAAGTGATTAAGTAATAATGTTTTGAAGTACTTCGTTTCATAAACCTGGTCTCTGCCTGATATATTTTTCATCAATTGCAAAAGGTTAGGAATACTATGCTGGCAATCATCATTTTCCTCAATGAAATCGCAAACTTTTATGAATAATTCTTTTAATAATTCGTTAACTGGTCTACCACGACCTGCACACGTTTTGGGTGATTGAATGGGTTGTTTTAAAAACCTAGCATAACAAGGTAAACAAATCCTTCTAGCCTGGAGCTAACCTAATCACCCCAATCATTTTTCCTATTTTCAATACATTTACTTATAGTTTGTTTGGTAGTTGAATTACAGTATGAACTAAATTGACTGCTTTCCTATTGTTTTTTTGGTGTCTTAAAATTTAAAAAATCGAGAAAAATACAATAATAGGTAGAAACGTTGTGCACGAGTGCGGTAACGAATCAGCTATGGAGCGCCACATAAAAATTCGCTGATAGCAGCTACAATTTTGTTTGAACAATAATTTCATAAAATTACGGTGTTAAAAGTTTTGCAAAAAATAAAATTGCTAGTAAAAAAATATTAATATTTACATTATTCTACGGATAACAAACAAACGGTAACAGTAACGACGAGATTTAACTGGACATGATTGACAAAAATGTTATTACAAAGGGAATAAAACAACTGCAATTCGATGTATGTTACATTTTTAACTTCCAGATCTTTGTTGCTTTTTAAATGATAAACTAAATAATTTTTTTAAATTAATTTAAACAAAATTAGCCTAACTTTTAATGTTATTAACTTTACATGGGGGTTTCGATTGTTTTTTTCTAGGATAATACAATAGTGTATCTTAATTTTAAAAAAAATTCTCCACATTACAACAATGATAATATTTTGCGCCAGCCCCACCTAGACCGAACCCACTGATTGCACATACTGCATTACACCGTCTGAATCTTGCAGAATTTTCATTAAAGTAAGTACTATTTTACATAGTTTTAAAGCTAATAAAAGCAGCTACAACTTTTGTTCAAAACATATTTTCATGAAACATCAGCGAAAAAAGTTAAGGCGACAAAAATAAAATTATATGTTCTAAAATATATAAATCTTTACATTTTTATACAAATAACGAACAAACGGTAACAGCTACGACAAAAGTTAACTGAGCAGGATTGTAGGAAATTTTATAACAAAGACAATAAAACTAATTGCAATTCAATATGTCGTTAAACAATCGAAAAAAACGTGATTTTAGAAACCCTTACACTTTATATGTTTAGGGGGGCACAGGGGGGGAAGCAAGGGGGGTAGGGGCGGGGACTTTTGGCTAAACTCTTGTCTAAATGGTAGTAGTCGATGGGCAAAAAATCAGCTTTTTACTAATTTCCCCTCCCTGAAAACACAGGTTGACTTGACTAAGTATACTCGCGGATTCGCGCCGCGGGCGCTCTTGCGCCCGACGTCGCCTCCCGTTTTCGGACTGATTCTGTCAACTGGCTGCAATTAAAATACGTAAAACCCATATCATTTTAAAGATTGAGAAATACGCCAACTTTTTATATAAAACATTTTTCTTTATCTTGTCTCATTTCAATACAAATCAACCTAACACATGAAGGTTGAAATTTAAAAGTGAAAAAAATTACATTCAAACTTAAATTACAAGAAAACTACTGAATATATCGATTACACTCTTATAACGTTTTTTGTAGAGAATATTTTAAGGATTGAAATGGTGAAACTAAATTTATCCTATTACTGTTTGTTTCTGAGATATTGATAAAATGATAAAAGCTTACACAAATACACTTAAAAGGGTGTAGGGGGGGAAGCAAGAGGGGGAGGGGCGGGGACTTTTTAGAAAATGTTCCTTATATGATCTACTAACATCCATGAAAAAATCAGCCTTTCACTAATTACTTCCGACAAAGCACTATTTTGTCCCTTTATTGACTGGGCTATAGTGTCCCTGTTGCTCGAATTCGAGCAATTTCTAAGTATTAGAGGTGTTATTTTAAAAGGAATAACGTTAATAATTTCTTATGACTTTAAAGGATTCGATCCAAAGATTAAATGGAAATATTCAAGATGTACATAACAGAATATATCAATTTATTCAGGCTCTCTCGCTTTTTTCCATTGTAATATTTACGCCAACCCGAATTAAAATACAGTAGTAAATATTTCATTTCAACCAAGTCAGTAAATGTTTGTAACAAACTGTAAAATTATCAAACTTATTGACCGTTTAAAATTAACATATGTTTTTCTTCTCACTTTTTTGACAACAGCTGGAGTTGCATAACAATTTTTGTTTCCCATGTTAATCTTATGGAGAAATATGAAACTTTAAAGGGCCCCAGGGCCTCACTCTCTAATTATTTCCCTAAAAAGAAAGTTTCCTGCACAACTTCACGCTACGCTCTTTCCAATGACACCAAAAACATGTCAATCGGTCCAGTAGTTTCTGAGGAGTAATTGTCACAAAAAACCTGCTTATATAATATTGATCATTAAATATACCGTACTGTACGAAATAATTACTTATGCACGGCAGATTTTAGGTACAATACTCAATGGGGGCGTGATAAGACTCTAATGTAAATATGTAGAATAATATGTGTTGTTGCCACCAGTGATATTTGCCACCACTCTAGGATTTGTGTCATTTGCCACCACTCTATACCTGGCTGGGTAAGTCATCAGCCCCAACCCTAAAACTCCTGATTCATCCAGAATGTATTCATCGTCCAGAATTCAAATTTTTGTATGTCATAAGATAGTAGTAAAAGTTCCTCATATAATGTTTTCTCTAAATCGAATAATTTCTGAGATGGCAATGGTGGCACATTCAAGTTCTTCCCCCTGTATATTCGCAGAATACTAAACACTTAAACTGCGGTTTTTCAAGATTTTAATGGGATTTAGTCTTATTGATGCGTCATATACTGTGACAAATGCTATTTTTGTATTATTTATCTAATCTTATGCCATGTAAGGAATATTCAAATAGTTTAAAATACCTTAACATAGATACGGTTTAACTTGTGATTATGTGAAGTTTGGACTCAAAATGTGCGTTCTTTTTAGCCGAACAAGATGGTAAAATTAATTTTTACAATTCGCAGTTGTAACTGGAGTTAAGACCATTTATTTAATATACAAACAATTATTTATACACATAGGAACGGTCAGGCGGGAATTCCGGGAACTGACCCTACTGGTTACTGGTGGCAAATGACACTGGTGGCAAATAGTAGGACACCGAATGGGCAAATCACGTTCAACCAAAAAGGTCTACCAGTCGAAGGAAGACAGAAGTCTCTTCATAATTTTACCCGCTCATTGTTAAAGCTAATTCCCTGATTTATGGCCCTCCCCGGCACATGAGGGGTGCCAATCAATCGAATGGGGGAGCAAGTGAAAGTAGTCTCGGCGAGAAGGCGCGAACTGCCCCGACGTTCCTAGAAGGATATGGATGACGTACTATACAGGCTGAATCAAGTGTGTCCACTATTGATTTCAGACAAACCGTTTGTCTCATGAAATGAAAATTTACCCTACTAAACCTTTCATGAGTTTTCATGACCTTTACGTTACACTTGTGTGCTGTGATCATATATTTTACCTTTTTATACAGCAACATACTGCAAATGTTCTGTAATCTCTATTTTGTAAAAAAAATATCCCTGCAAATATTTTACTTATGAAACTTTAATAGGCCATAGTTTGTATGTTATTTTTAGCCCTGATATTAGAATGAATTGTTTTTTTACGTTGTTTGTTTTGTAAATAATATACAAGATGTTTATGTTAACGATGATTAACTTGATGTAAATATTTATTATCTTTGACTATTCCAATAGTCAATGGTATTATGTAATAAGGATTCTATAACTATTAATGTTATGTAAAAAAATCGCCAATTTTGTCTCACTTGCCGTGGAACATTGAAACTTTTATACGTAGAGTTATTAAATTTAAAGTCAATGTTTAAGTATGACGTTTTATGAATACACTATTCCTATACTGCTTTAAGTATTGATTTAATTGTGTGTTTCAATTTGTAAAACATGCAAAACATAGAAGTATTTCAGCATTTTTTTATAATTTAAGCTGTTCACGGGCTTCACCCCGTGGCTTCATAAGTAGGTAGTATCTGGGGACCGAGCTTTGCTCGGAAAAATCATTCCCCCACTCTGCGATGCCAGCCTTTACTACTTCCTTCACCATTCCCTGCGTCATGGGTCTGTTTCCTTCCCTTCTCATAGCATTTAAGTATTACAGATACATTAATCTAACTGCCACAAACGGTTCCCACACTCTGCGATGCCAAACTTTACTACTTCCTACGTCGTGCACCTGTTTTCATCTCTTTCCATAGCATTTTAGTATTTTAAATACATTAATCTAATTGCCACAAACCTTTCCCACACTCTGCACTGCTAGAATTGACTACTTCTTTCACCATTTCCTATGTCCTGGACATGTTTCCATCCCTTCTCATTTCAGTATTTCAATTTCAGATACATAAATCTAACTGTTACAATTGGTTTCCAGTTCCCAGACCCCACACTGCTCGCCTTTACTACTTCCTTCATCTCTTCCTACATCGCGGACCGGTTTTCCTCCCTTCCCATAGCATTTTTAGTTTGTAGATACCTTAATCTAATCGTCATTAACAGTTTCCACATTCCGGACCGCTCACCTTTACTATTTCCTTTACCACTTCCTACGTCACGTACCTGTTTCCTTACCTTCCCATAGCATTTTAGAATTGCAGATACTATAATCTAATCGTCATAAACAGTTCCCGCACTCAGGATAGCTCGCATTGACTACTTCCTTCACCACTTCCTAGGTCGCGGACCAGTCTCCTTACCTTCCCACAACATTTTAGGATTGCAGATATTTTACCATCCTTATGGAACAGCTGAAGCCACTTTTATTGTTAGTTCCGTCTGGTTTTCTGTAGATGTCGTGTTTTGTTTTCAATTTGTTTCTATTATTTTAGGGTTAGTTTCTCATTATTTGTGTCTCACTGTTTGCTTATATAGCAACGATAGTAGTATAATAATATAGTATAATAGTACTACTAGTAGTAGTAGTATACTATTGTCGGGACCACGTAAGTTTGCGTTTGGTGGCAGCCAATCACAAGACAAGGCTAGTGCGACGTTGCCACATCGCCCGTTGACAACACTGATTAAAATACTGAACAATATTTTCAAATCAGCTGGCATAAATTTCCACAGTATAAACAAACATCTCAAACCAAGTATATAATTGAGCGGAGCGAGCGAAGCTCTTTGAGATCGGACCTTATGCAAACTATGTAATCAATTAATTAACTCAATAACGGCTGAACATATTGAATCCAAACTTGCCAGGGGTATTTCGACAAATATTTTTGATGTTTCGAAACAAACAAATTTCAATTTGATGATACCTGTACAATTTAAGACTGACATAAAATTTGCAATGTTTAACATGAGTCTTATGAGTTGCCATGATGGTTACTAGATAACAACGTAGATGTAAACAAAGAATCGTAGCGTATGCGACTCGACATTCTGTACCCACGGGCACCTCAGCTTACACATGCACATTATGGCCTATTTACAAAAGACAGTACAAAAGAAAAGGAGTCCGATGAATACCGGCCATTAAGCGTTGATTAACAATACACCGATTCGCATAATTTCTGGCGGCCTTACTGAATTATTCCAAGGAGATTATTTCTTTTAATTGTTGTTATTGCTATTAGTTTTTTGGCAAATATTAGTTTTGAAATAAATATATTCTTGTTTAATTCATCAATTCTCTATCCAGTGCCGTCTTTAAAATCTAATCTATTTATTGAGTACAGTATGCCTATATTTTGGCAATGGGGCGGAGCTAGCGCAAACGTCACCAATTCAATGCCACAAGCGTTGCAGCAACCACAATCTTTTTTCAGGGTATCATCAGCTCGTGAAATTAGCCACGCCTTATTTCCTGTGGTGACCATTGACTATGGTATTGCTATATATAGTCACCTTCTTCTGTCATTCTGTTCGCTGAGCAAAGTTTACTAATTGGCTAAATGTTTTAGTTGGGGAAAATGAGAAGGAAGCCTATAGGCCTATTACATAAATGGGAGCTAAACAAACATTAGGATATTGACAAAATAATACTTATCTTTATGCTATTACAAACACACAGTTTTACTATTACTCATATATACAATTAAAAATCAATGATCTAATAGAAACAGCTGACTGGATTCATATTTCCTTCAACTCTTCCAACCAAACCACGAGAATTCAATTGGATTGTTGCTATGGTGACGTCATCATGCGTATTCAATTTGAATCATGAAAACAAATTAAAGTTATTTGTTTATATCAAAGCTTGCTTACTCCGCTCAATTGGCGGACCTGAGGCCGCATCCCTAGTAATTTACAAAAATAACCAGAGCAAAGCTGGCTAGTAGTAGCATTGACTATATAACACTACGTAGTGTTATATAGGCAATGGTAGTAGTATATTAATGTAGGCCTAAACATTTATTAATAAAACCATTTTCTTATTTGTTATCTTATTTTTTATGTAAAACACTATTGTGGTTCTTTAGCAATGGTACTTATGATAAAAATAAAGCTACTATGAGTATAAAAAAATCAAACGCTGCTGATCATAACTTTAATTAACATTATAAAGGTCCGGGAAATGTGTCCTATTTACTTGTTTGGATCTATTCAGTCTCGGGGGATAATTAATTATGAGGTAGTTAGTTTTCAGCGTCCGGCTCTTCTTCGGTTTCTGCTTCACTACTAGTGTCTGAACTTTCCGCCAAGTTTACAATTAATTTGTCTATTGTTACGGTTCTAACACACTCCTTCTTAAAATCCTCTTCCTGCAGAGCTTCTGCATGTAGAACTCTGGACTTCCAGTCTTCTTTCGTGACATTGTTTAGAGCGTCATGTACAAGTTGCTCAACGTCTTTTAATTTAAAGGTTTTATTTTTGGATGCCACCTCTCCTTTCACTTTAGCCCATACTAACTCGATGGGGTTATATTGGCAGTGATAAGGAGGGAGCCTGACCACTGTATGCCCCATTTCATTGGCCAAAATATCTAGTTCATACTTTTTCGGTTGGGTTTTGTACGGAAGAACCCTCGCGAGTAGTTCTGGTTTGGTTTCACTCGTTGAATATTGTATATTTTTTGCAGATAGCCAATTTTGAATGTTTTCCTTTGTCCACGATGTATTTGGTATTTTTTCGGCGAGGACGGAGTGGTATGGTGCGTTGTCCATTACAATTATCGAACCCTCTTCCAAAATGTATAACAATTTAATGAACCATTCTTTAAATGAGTCAGCATTCATTTCATCATGATAGTCGTTTGAGGACGTTTTTGATTGAAACACCCACTTGCATTCATGCAAAAACCCATCTTTCGCTGAACCAACATGGCAAATTATTAGTCTCCTACCTTTGCCGAGAGGAACCTTTAATCCACCTGACTCAGTCGTATCCTGCCATATGTACTTCTGTGTATGATTTTCGTTCACCCACGTTTCGTCAAGGTAATATACGGGTCTGCTGTCACTGGATTCTCGGAGCTCGTGCATGGTTCTCAGAAATTTTAAACGAGCAGCTACGACGTCGTTTCTTTCTAATAAAAA